>NC_040030.1:2646891-2835722 GCF_000972845.2 Larimichthys crocea | reverse complement strand
CCCGTCGACACCATGGATGACACCATAGACCATTTATGACACCTCACATCCTTTTTATAAGGACACCAGCAAAAAAGATGCGGCGTGGAATGCCATTGCAGGAGTCAGTGAGACTACAGCCGGCAATATCGCGTGATCATGCGTTAATTCGCGAGATCTCATGCGTTCGAGCGTGGCGAGAACAAACGGATTATGTGTGAGTTGGCGGACGCCGGATTACGCTGTCGTTCTGGAGCAGAGCCGTTCCGCATGCAGTGTGTTTTAGGGGTAAAAGTCGCCAAAGCAAGTGCCACCAGAGTTTAGGTCCACGTATCCAATCGTACTGTCCTGTCTGCCTTACGTAAGCTGGCTACACCGAGCTTCTTTTAAAATGAGCGATGGCAACACCTCGGTAATGTTCTCAGAGAACGCGGCTTACGTGTTACTCGTGTTTTCACCTTCCCTCTCAGATTCTGAACTTGTTTTTCATCTGAGCGACTCCTCGGGTTATTCATCGTGGCTTTTGGCCCCTCAGGTGAGCCACGCTCCCCCTCTCGATGTTTATGCGGGTTGTCAACACCTGACAGTGGACGAAGTCGGGCTGACAGTTGGTTTTTCCCTTCGCCTGATCAGTGTGGACTGTTGGCCCACAGCTGAAGGTCACACACACACACACACACACACACACACACCCTCATTCACATGAAAAATCAGGCCAATTTAGAGGAAGATTTATGGAGGACGCAGCAGACATCTGGAGGGAGCTGGAGGATGCTGAGAGGAGTTCAATTAGACAGAAATTAAGGAAAGTTTGTGTAAAACTTAGCAGCTGACCGTTTGGCTGAGGATATTCTTGATTATATTATTTAGTGTTATGGTTATTCAGTATGAAATCCAGTTTCAGGGATCGTCTTTGACTATTAAAGTCCTCATTTGTCATTGTTGGGCTTGTCTCCGCTCTCCAGCTGAGTGATTTCACGTCAGAACAACAAAGAAATCTATCCCGTCTGTTCCTTTTAGCGTCGTTTTTATCCCCGATGTCATTTCCCAGAACGTCTGTTTATCTAAACCTGACATCAATGAGGCGAGAAGGAAACGATGACCCCCGAGTCGTGACACCGCAACCTCACAAATCCATGCGGTTGAAGTGGTTCGCTCAAGTGTTACCAAGACGATGTCAGGATTTCTCTTTTGTCTTTTTTAAAAGCTACACAGACTTGTTCTCCGTGTCTTGGCTAAGCTCTTTAACAGAGACAAAGCGGTTGTCATTTCTCCTAACACCACCTAATTCCCCTTAAATGTCACAGGAACACATTGAGCTGCTGAACGGAGCAACAGTGTCAGACCCGATGATGCTATTTCTCTTTTTGGAAATTGTTCCCTTGGCTTCGCTTCTGTATATCTTTCCCCCAACCTAACAGAATCAGGAGGGTTATATTCGGTTACACAAGTTCATAAGTTTGTGCTGATTTTTTTTTTTCCTGGTGGCATAATCTGAAACACTTCGGCAGCGAGTCAGAGCAGCAGTGCCTCGGGAGCATTGTCGCCTCGCGAGCTACGCCTAATTTAAAGAAATCAAGATATCCGTCCTGACACCCGAGTTTATTTCCAACTCTTTCTCACCCTCTTGTCTCTTTTTTTTTGGTGCTCAGCCGCGGCGGTAGTGTCTTCTTACAGGAAAAAAAAGTCATTTCTGAACATGTGAGGATATTTCTCCACTGCTGCCTCATGGGGTAACTAACAGCTTGTTCAGTCAAGGGTTATCAGCTGCAGATGGCTGAAGACAATAAACATGATCAAACATGGGGGTGGGTATTTTGAGGCAGTATGTCTTTAAGCCAAGTCATGGAGTGATGCAATGCCGCCCTTTTTTTTTTGCAGTACCTGTTTAGATTCACGTCGCTCGCATCAGTTTAACTGTCTTATAAAGCAGGACTCGTGATTTATTATGGAGAGCGAGCATCTAACTTGTGTAACGAGATGCGTGAGCTTTCCCTCACTATTTATGGCTTCCTGTAAATCATCTATTTATCCGTGCTGTGCCAAAAAACTCGCAACTAATTCTAAAGGCATCATATTGAGCCACCTTCAAGCTACCCTGTCCAGTAATCTTGATTAATTCTGTTTACCTCAGTGCAGTCATTACAGAGAATGGGCCCCCCTATAATTTTAGGAGTTCAGGGACTGACCTCGGTGCTTTTTCTCCTCAAGGTCACCGGCTTTGTGGAGGCTTGTTGAGCCGCATTTTGTAATAACGGTGCATTTTGTAATAAACGTCCAAAATGTAATAACTTTTTCATTTCATTTTGTAATAAACTGCCCCAACGCATTTTGTAATAAATGTTGCCGCGTTATGTAATAAGTTATTACATTTTGACAAGATTATTACAAAATGCACTTTCAACTTTTTTTATTTTCTCGGAAATGTAATAACATGGTGCATTATGTAATAACAATTCTAAAGCATAGTTTATTTGTTTGTTAATTGTATTTTATTTTACTTTAAAGTATTTGTAAAAGCTAGGCCTATTATTAGTATCACTGTATTAGCCTAGTAGCAGTACTTAGCAATTACTATGAGTACACTATTCAAAGGTTGCATTGACAGAGAATATTATGTAAATTGCAGATTTTTTGCATTTGGTAATAATCTTGTCAAAATGTAATAACTTATTACATAATGCGGCAGTTTATTACATAATGTGGCTTTATTACAAAATGAAATGAAAAAGTTATTACATTTTGGACGTTTATTACAAAATGTGGCTCAAACAGAGGAAGAACAATACGATTTCACACATTTCTTGTGTTTTTGTAACACGTGGTGGAGGAGAAGGCGGTTACACGGCAGCGAAGATGATACAGCGTGCCGCTTTTTTCCAGATCTGAAGACAAATCACATGCTCTCCATTTGCCTAATGATCACGCAAAGAGAGGGTCCCACTCCATCGACAATGCCGCCTGATTGTACGGTCCTCAGCGTTACCGGAGATAGCTTTTGACAGGCCCCCCGTCTTCCATCACATCAGTCGAAATTCTTTTGTTCGGAAATAATACCTCCGATGAGAGCTTTTATTTCTATATAACCGTTCTCCCGCTAAGCCGCTCGCACGTTGCAGATGGAAAAACGGGGCGACGGTCCACTTATGTGGCATTAGATGAAGGTCGCTCGACGTCTCTGATTAGGCATTATGACGGTTTCAAACAAAGTAAAGAAAAACCCGGATGAGCTGTCATTTTAAAACTGCGGCTGCAATACCTATAGTGTAATAATAAAAATGAAACTCTGCTCGATGCAGGAGGTGATCCATCTCCATAATCACAGCTAGACGGAGCCGAATGTACTATCAGCGGCGGTTTCATATATTCAATTTGAGCTAATCACACTCACTCCATTTCCTATTTTCCACTTAAGTCATTGAACTGAAGAGGAATAAACCTGATTAAAGCGATATTGTCCTACATGGTAGATTGTGAGCATCTTTCAGTCTTAAAGGAGGCTGTTATATATAAAAAAATCTCCATATTTAATGGCTAAAAGTGCACTTTATTCCTGGAGGTCACAATATTCTCTGGAACATATACTACTAGCCAGACTACAAAGGGCAGAGACAGAAGAAAGCAAGAAGGGAAGAGCCCTCAGTGCTTGGCCTTGCCACTCCCTCCCACACTGATCTCAAATGGAGCCCCGTAATGGACCAATTTCAGCTCTGCCTGGAGCAAACCAGTCCCTTTATTCATGTACTCCACTTCCTCTTTGGCCAGATTGCACAGACAGAGAGAGAGAGAGATTTCCCCTCACTGGCGGGATAAAATGAAAGAAGATGGTAGAGCTGTAAGGTTTTTGCGATAGGCACAGGAGAGAACCCGTATTATGGATGGTAATGGACTGTTTGTACGCCCGGGCTCTCTCCCTGCCTCACATTGTTCATTCGGCGGGCTCCCAGGGTGCTGCACCTCACTCCCAAGGTCACAAGGGGCTTAGCTCGAGAGGCCAGGACCGGCGCTTACAGTGCTCGGGTCCCCCTGGTGGAGCTGGCCGGGTCCAATCACAGCGAGATCTGGGTTAATAAGCACTGCATCATCCGGGCTTGAGAGGAGGATGACAAAAGGGAGCTGTGGCCTGGGATTCAGAGCGCGGCAGGTGGATAAAATGTTACCTCAAAGATTACTGTAATAAATCAGAGAGACCTGGGAGGAAATCATAAAAGATAACTATATTTATTCATCAGAATAATAACATTTTATTCTAGTAATTGTTACATTTACTGATTATTAAATGCTTTTAGTGCAGATACAAAAGGTTTTATTGTGATTCTTACAAAAGCTCCGTCTCCCATTGCGTCCTACTGTTACGCTTGTTACTCCAGAGATGCATAAGGTCAGCCATTATCTGTAATTCATAATCATTATTGGTTATTTTAGAGTATTCTATATTGGATCTGTTATTTTCATATGTATTTCGCAGAATAAGGCTCTTCTCTTGTTGATGCTCCCCCGATGAGTCCAGGCAACTGTGGGACTTTCAGTACGCGGCACAATAATCCCCCAGAGGACTGAAAGCCCGAGCGTATCTACTGTATAACATATGAGACACGCAACACGCACAAGGCGAGAGAGCCCACCGGCGAGCGTGGCAACAAAGAAACTAGGGCAAGACGAGCTGTCGTGGTGTAAATCGGTTGACACAGCCCGGGCGGCAGCCTGCAGCAGGTAGAGGCGGCACATAACCAGCAGCCGAGACATTATGAGTGAGAATCTGTTTATTTTATTTGATCTTTATTTAACCAGAGACGCTCTTATATCTCTCCAGAGACATGGCTCAAACTGAGTAACATGAATTAAATTATATATCTCTGCAGCCACCATGAAGTACTTATTGAATGCAGTGTTTGAACGTTTTATTTTTCAAAATTAAGGCTGTCTTGGTAGATTATTCTAAGCTGAGGGTGTTTTAATATGAAAAGACAGTTTTGCTAAGTTAAGTATAGACTCTGGGGACATTAAAATAGACTCCGGGGACTTACGTAACTATGTGATTATTAAGAACGCCCCCCTGTCTTTATTAAATGTTGGAATTCAGGCTTCTTGTGCAAGTTTGGAAAAGCTTAAAAATGATTGATTTCAAAACCTTGAAAAGGGCAGAAATCCTGGTGGTAGTAATGTTATGTCGTGCTGTGTGTCGAGTAGATGTTTAAGCAAAGACGGCTCTTTCCAGCTCCGTCAGATGGACGTGTGCTTTGACCTCCGCCCGGGCTCTAGAGTCGGGCCCTCCGACGGCCTCTTCTCCGTCCGATCGGATTGGGACGCGATTGAATGACACAACTGTTTGCCCCGGTGCCCAACGCAACGCCGACTGGCATCGTGTTCGTGCCAAGATGGGCTCTCCACTGGGGGAAAATATCCCCTCCAATCCAGCTCCACCTCCCAAACTCCTGCTGTTTACCAAAAAAATAAGAATTATCACAGCAGCGCATCCTGCCTCGCATTGTCACCTCTCATAATTTAAATTACCAAATGGCACTCATGCACGGTTAATTAAAAGGCTGATTTAAATTTCCAAGTATCTCGATTTTTAATAAGACGTTTAGGAAAAATCAGGCCGAAACTGACAGGGCGGTAAACAGCTAAAGACGTTTGACTGTTTTCGCTCACGCTTCGTTTGCTCATAATAGATCCGTTCCGCGCATCACAGTCAACGAGGCAGAGATGCTTGTGGATTTTTGCAGACCTCTCTCCGGACCTCCTCTTTGTGGTGAGTTTTTCCAGCTGGCCTAGCTGCAGCGCTCTTTGACCAGAAGAGTGGAAAAGCATCAGTACGCCCGGCCTGTTGCCGGGGACGGATGTCAGGAAGGATTGCACACTAGAAAGCTGGCAAGCCCTGACATGCCATCCTCCATAAGAAGAAAGTAATTGGCCTCCTAATTGCTCTCAGAGGCATGTTTCGCCCCAACTCGAGCCAGCTCCCGGGCCTGCCTTCAACCTCAGTACAAGTCCAGTGTCAGCCCTGTGCGATCTGACCCGAACACGAGACGGACGAGAGGAAAAAAAAAAAAGACTCTTCTTTCTCTTTATTCCATTACTCTCTAGCAGCCTTGCCATGCTGCGTCTGCAGCTCTGTTCACGTCCCTCAGGGGGCGCTGTCAGCTCCAGACAAACAACCCCAGTCAGTGAACTGTTAAATCAGACTCAGATCGATAGGAATTACATTTCTGCTGCTGTTTTTAAGCATCGTCACTGAAGACACACCTTTGTGATCTTGTTTCTTTGTTTTTTCTCTACCAATAATCTCTCATAGAACTTTTCATCTGCTAATTAGAGCCGAAATCCGACAGGAACACCACAGGAAAATGTGTCTTTCTGTCTATACGGTGATCTTTTCAGGCCTTAATGAATTGTGATTTATGGGCGAGGAGTTTGTTTGACGTCAGAGCATAAAGACGGTAAGTTTGAAAAAAGCCACCTGGAGAGACAACAGTGGAGTTTGATTAATATTCAGTAAAGGCAGGCGGTAAAAAAAATCGTTTCTTTAATCAACAGCCTGTCGACTTTTACAGTGTGTTTGATTGTTCTGTTCCGGATTTGAGAATGTAGAGAAATTGTTTGCAGCATCTGTTCGTCATCTCATCTGTGGAAGCGTTTGTGCTGCGTCTGAATGAGAAAACATCTCGTTTGAATCCACGATGGATCTTCATGCTGGTTCTTTGTCAAAATGAAAGAAAGAAAGTGTCGATGTTGAGGCTAGAAACCAGGAATCGGGTCAAATCAGAAGGTTCAGTGACTCGGCAGAGAGGCCCAGTTGGAGTTAAGACATGCAGTGAAATTGGATGTGTACTGTACGGGGGTTTTGGACCTGGGCCTGATCCACTCTGACAGGGTGGTGTGTCAGATGCAGACTGGAGTTTACGTAGATGAATTCAGAGCTTCTCAAATCGCGATTTTTATGCAAGACGGCCGTTGAAACTTTCAAACTTTCAAACTTTCAAACAAACCTTTGATTTCTCCAGATGAAAATGCACATCTGTTTGTTTTTGGATGAATTTCTTGGACCTGCTAGAACAAGATTTTTCCTTTTTTTCTAACTAGCGTTCACTGATGTTTGTTAATGTTTTTGTGTTTGTGTCTGAGAACTTCTCGAACGTTCCCTCACCTCCTCAGCTCTCACTGCTTGTCATGGAAGGTCGAGCTTATGACGGTCCTTGATAGATCCAGCCGTTTGGAAAAAGTGTATCAAAATCAAGATTTTGTCAGCGTGCAGCCAAGTATTAAGAGCTCCTCTACTCTCCTCTAATCCTAAACTTAAAGCTCAAATATTTGTCTTTAATTTTCAAGATTTGATCGACGGTGTCCTTGTAACATGAGCAAGCAACACGCCATCTGTGATAAGATTTAGATTCAAACATCGCTCCATCTTGATTGAAACACATGAAGCCTTTTTCTCTCTCTGTCCCCACTTTTACTTTCACTCTCTAACGTTCTAGCTGTTGCATTATTGTTATTTAGAAAAATATAACTGGTAATTTAGGTCCATCCAGTCTGAGTTATTCTCGTCACCAGAGTAGCTATTTGTATTTGTCTGACCAAAAACCTGCAATTTGCGTCTCTTCAGCACCACAGACAGCTCCCGGTGCAGCCAGAACACGTCCAGTCAACGAAAACAACCAAATTAATAAAAGACAATCTTGATTTCAAATAACACACACCCCCACAGACCTCATTTATTTTAATCATAGGACCGTGCAGTACCTAAAATTCACTCAGGTGTTTCTTGGACGTAGCAGCATGCAGGGTGCGCTGCTGCCATGCAGTGATAATCATCATGTGGGCTGTGGGAGGTGGGGAGGGTTCTCTGTTTGTTGCCTGGAGGTACCGCTACAACAGATGTTTTGGTTCCGAGCCTTGTCTGCCAATACCGGGATCATCCTGATTACGATCCCGTCTCCAAGTGCAGAGTCGGTGTAGCTGTTGGAGCCAAAGGGGTTAGAGGTCAGCCGGCTGGTTGCTGTTTGAAGCGCTGCGGTGTTCGGGGTTGAAATGATTAACCTCTTTACTTTCTAATTCATCTTGTTTTTTGTCAGCTAGCAAGGGACGTCTCCAGTGTATCAGCAGAGTGTGAGAAAGGGGAGGAGGGAGGTGAAGATGGAGCTGGTTGTAAGCTTACAGAAAAGGCGACTGCATGTAGAGATTTAAAAAGTACAGGCATGCCTTGAAAATATCCTGTTCACGACATAATGCACTGTCTTAATTAATGTCTTAAATTGCTTTTTATAAAAGATAACTCTCGTCTTTCCCTTTTTCCTCGCCTTGATCAGTCCATAACCAGAAACTAAATATGCCAGGAAAATGTAAATTAAATCCAGCATGGCTGAAATTTGATCTTCGTAGTGATTGGCTTTTGAATCCTCTGTGAACCGACCAATAGGAGTCGTAAGTGATCGAACTGCTCAGCTAAAAACAAAGCTTAATCTAGCCTGTCGACATTTTGGCGTTTGTCTCGGTTAAAAAAACTGACGTCCAACATTTTCACCCAAACGTAACCGAGACGACATGAGATGAATAAATCCCTGCTTTTCGTTGGCATCGTCGGCTGAATGAGAGCCCGCTCTATGTTGCCGTTCTGCATTTTTGCAGTCGCTATATTGGAGATTTTAAGATTCGTCAGCTAACAGATACAGTGTGTGTTATCAATCGTTCTCCCAGTCTTATATTTTTACTGAATATCAGCTGATAATGATCGTTGGCCAATAGATCTGGGCATCTCAAGCAAGTTTGTCTTGCAGACATCATGCAAAGGCTTCTCCTGTGTGCTTCGAAGAGCAAAAACAGTCCAGGACAGGGTCAACTGCAGGGGACACTCGTGTAAGCACGGAGGCAGTGAGCATATTGTCCCATTTTCACCGGCTGCATACCGCCAAAACATCCATCTTAGTGCTCCGTCTCTCTGTGGCACTATCATGGCTGCAGACTGTATTATTCAAGAGCAATTTCAACCCAATTTCATGGGCTGTCTTGATACGGCCGCATCTGATCCCAATCTACAGACCTGATGCTTGCAGGAACAGAAAATCTCTTTCATGGCATCCAGTTTGCCTGTCAAGTGTGCGCCACGCGTCGGTTTCTGTTGCTGAAACCCAATAACACCAGTCCTATAAGCCCAGATCTGAGCTACGAGCTCCATCAATGCACTGAAGAAATATAAGTATGACAGACACATCTGTCTCTCCTCTCAGCTCACAAATAAAGAGAGCTTCTACCAAACGAGAAAAAGCAAAACTCATGCTAATGCAGCGTCAGGCGATAAGCTGAAAGATCGGTGGTTCACAATGCACGATGTTTATTTCAATGTCACCCTCGCAGTGTTATCTATCAAGCTGCCACATCTGTCAATGACTTCAGTCTTGCTCTTCAAGCCACCCTGGCACCGTGGAGTATGATTTAAGGATGCTGTTGTGTGAAATGATAGTGCCAGTGAGATCCGATCTGACAGCTCACTCTTAATTCAATGGGGAAAAAAAATAAAAAATGTCGTAAAACGATAGTTTTATTCTTCTGACTCGTTGCTCCCTCTTCAACGGTCAAATTTCCCTAGACGGATATTTATCTGGTACTTTGGATGTCATTATTTACTTAAAAATAAATAAATAAACGCAGCTAAGTTATCATTTTGTGACAATTATTGAGCTCGTTGGACATTGGCAGGCATGCTGTTTTTCAAACAAAGTGCGTGGGTGGAAACGTTGTGAGAGGACGTAGGCGTATGAAAGGATGCCCAGTAAGGGGGAAAGGCTTTCTAATGGATGGATGAGGAGAAAGGGAAAAACATCAAAGTGCGAAAGAAACGGACACCATGAGGAGATACATGAATTAAGAGAAGAGTCAAAATGCCAGTGTGAAAGCCAGCATATGAAGCGCTATGTCCTAATCTTCCTAATCGGCTCACTCCATCCCATTGTGCTGCCATGATCTATTCACATCTGCCTGAAATGGCAGATCGGTGACACTTGGACTGTTATTTCTGAAGCTGAATTATTTGTCACCTTCTATCTGCATCATTCCACGACACCTCTATCGGATTAGAAACCTTGTTGTGTACATGTGTATTGAAAAGAAAAAGGGGGTTCAGAAATCCTGCCAGTGAGTGAAATGTGAAATCAGACCACCGATCTGTTGCAAGTGTCAATTAGATTCAAGACTGTGGGTGTCTGTGGTGAAGAATGCCGATTTATTCCATCACTCAGCCCGGATGCTGATGTTCGACGTCCTGAGAATTCACCCCAATCTCAGCGAGTTTTGATGCTGAGTGATTCAGCATAAACTCGCACAGTCCATCTGTCTTTGTCGAGTAGGAAATCGGATTCTGTTTCTGAAAATGTCAGCGCGAGTTAAAAATTTGTTTTAGAAGTTTGAGGCAGCCCATTGACAACACGCAAACATGGCCCGAGATACCCCCTCTTTGGATTTTGAATCATTTCTTCTAGTCACAAGTGAGATGAGACGGCACGTATTCATCTCTCAGTCACCAGCTTCTTAACCACTTCTCATATGAGCAGTACGATCAGTAAACCGCACACACCCCACACTCTAAACAGAATTAAAAGGTCAGCTGCCAAGTGTCTGGAAAGAGCACTTGAAGGGCCGTCTGTGTGACGACAGCCCTGGAGACGTGTCTTTTTGACTCAGGGCTCCATAGAAAATGACAAAAAGCCATCGGCAACAGATAAGTAAGAGCTGCGGCTCCATCTGCTAGGTTACCTGTAACCAAAGAAACAACAATGAGGGGAGAGAGAAGTCAGAGTGTTCATGGAAACCAAGATAATCACATTTTTTTACTGGAAACGTCTTCATTTGCTATCTTAAAATGCGCAGACTCGAGGTGATAATAATCCTGAATTTAGTCGCTGCCTTTTGGTGAAGTCCCAAACTTCACGCAGTCTTCCCCTCCTGATTATTTGCCTTGATAAACCATGTCATTTGTGATATCTGCGGCTGAGCACTGTGGGAGGCGTGAAGGAGTGGGCGGGAGGAAGAAGAAGATGAAGATGAAGAAGAAGTGAAGCCGGAGGGTGGAAGCTAAATAAAATCATTTGTTTTATGTTGTTTCTCCTCCAAGCTACAGCACCATGCACGTCACTTGACATCAAATTTATGAAAACAAGCGTACTTTCAACCCATTTAGCTTAATGAGTTGGATGACAAGTATATGTATCAATATAATATATATAACTCTGATGTCCACATACAAAATTATTGTAGCTTAGTTCATTTTTATGAATTAGACGCCGATAAACTTCTAGAAACACAAACGTGAGTATGGAATTAGCCTTTAACAAATTTAAAGGCACAGCATTGCAGTTTCTGCCACTAGGGGTCTCTCACGTCAAAACAACGACAGAAACAGTTTTTTGATATCGACGTGAAGTAGCTTGGGATCACGGGAGGAGTTGTCTTGCCGATTAACGTGACTCAGGCAGAAATAATGTTTGCCGACTTCCTTCCTCGATTTCTGACGCAAAAGATATATGACACCATCGACAGGTGACCAACAGAAACACCTCGAATAAGATCTTTCTTTGGGTTTGTAAAATGTTGGAAACATTTGGGATACATAACTCCAAATTAACCAAATTAACAAGGTTCTACAGTCCATGTAGCTCTTTTGAAAGCACTGTACTTTCTTTAGAGAGGATTACAAGCACAGTCCTTCATTTTAAATATTATTTTGGTTGACAGGATGAACCCAGAACTCTCTGTTGCCAGATGGACTCCAAGGGTCAGTCTCACTTCGTGACCGTTAAAAATCCAGTCACTCGGTTTCTGCCTCTGCCAGCCGTTACAGTCATAGAGCCAGTAGTTGCTGGGCAGATTTACCCTGAAGGGTGACCCTGGAGGCAGGCAGTGGTTGAGCAAATAGCCTCCCATCATCCGTATGACTCACCTACCACTAGTCGCACCATGGCCTCTGGCCTCACCTCCCACATCAGACTGATTCCAACAGACATGACTCCCCAGGCACTGCTATATCAGCCCCGGCCCCTGGACCACCTTCCTGCTGCCCCCTCCAGCTTCGCAGCCAACTAAGCACGCAACCAGAGCTAAGGGTCGCTAAATGTGGGAGGTGGGTTTTTTTGAGCTCCTTCAAAGCGTATCCGCCAATGTGATGGGAAACGGAGTAAGTCAGCCAGCTAACTATAGCGTGTGATCCCTGTTGTTGTTGGAGGCTGAGGAACAGTGGACCATTACAGACCCCCAACAGTTCATGTGTGAGTAATTTGTGAGTAATGGACCTTTCGATGGCCAAAGCCCGAGCTAAACGCTGAAATAAAACTAAAGCAGCCCTGACGATATTATGTCTTCTTTCCTTTTTTATATGTGTAGCTCATACGTTCGGTAGTACACAATCGTGAAAGGTCTATTTGCACCTGTGTTGCCTACGGAGAGACCTTTTAGATTGTTTTAGTGTCTCAGTATCAATTCGAATCATTGCAGCATCATTTAATGCCAGATTCAGCATCTAAATGTAAGACCCCAGCAGGCTTTCTTTACACTTCACCCTGCTCTCCACTCCCCAGCCTCTCATTTAGCCTCCGGCTGACAGACCCCATTTTCTAAGGGGGACATGCCCGCCTTGCAACGTTATGTCATATAAATAGACTGAACGTATCCACCAACAACTCAGGGAGGGTGTCAGACCGACGCTCTGTAAGGAGCGAGAGTAGATGATAAGAGCTGCTGGGATCTGGGGGCCTCTGAATCCATCACAACAAGGCTGCTTTTTCTAACTTTCCTCAGTGCTTTGGAGGCAGTAATTGAAAATGGAGGAATCTTTGTGCACTTGCTTAATAGAGCTGTCCTGCCCTTGCTGCAAAGCGGGGTTAATAACTTTTTCCAGTTCCATTACCCCCTGAGATTGGCTTCAGGTGAGTAAAGAGGCTGCACTGGACAAGGGGAAGTGGCCACGGGGCTTTCTCAGCTTCTTCTTATCCCCGGCTCACTGCAGGCAGCTCACCTGACAATCATTTACGTGATTTATTATATACATAAAAGACTCCACCGTTGTGTGTGTGTGTGTACGTACGTATTCTCTAGCAAATTAGTGCCTGATGGATAGAGGTGGATACTTGACTGACAGCCAGTAATTAATGTGCCAGTCCATGTCCTCCTCATCCACTTTACCAAACTTTCGGTGCGCTGCCAGCCTTTTTCAACCTCTATCTATTGAAGTTCTTGTCAGTCTCTTGGGCTGAATTGGTTTGTTGATTTCATAAAATTGAGTTTTTCTTGTTCTTGTGAAGAAGCAATGACACAGCAATTGGTTTGACACTGGTTGATTTTCTTCTCTTTGATTGAGAGAGATGGATAGATGGAGCACGGTAGGATGTGGAGTTCATCCAAGGTGCAAGGTTGAGGATTTGTGCACAAATGTCTGTTTTTCTACTAGAATGACCCAACAGACTCAATAGATACGTTTATATGCACAAAGTAAGCCAACGCTTGCCTTACACTTTGGTTTGTCTGGCTGTAATAACTACCGACTGGTGCACCAGCACATACGTATGAACAGATTCAATCTCTTATTGTTTGCAGTTTTAATAGGGGTGAGAAAATATTGACTATTCCAGAAGGAAAAGTGTTTTTTGGTGTGTGTTTTTCTTGTTGCTTTGTAAGAAATGTGCCAATTATCCTGTAGCAGCAAACATTTGTGCAGATTTTTAAAATACAGACGTGAAAAGACTGAGATGCCCTTAATGGAAAGAGTAGTTCAAGCCCAGAACAACTTCACTTGAATCTAAACTCTCCGAAAAATAACATACTGTTAAATATTCCTGCCATTAGCCAAATGGCATTGATGACTAAAGGTCGGTCCTGAATGCCACTTGTTCTCCTATGTTTCCTATTGATGTCATGAGAAAGAACAGCATTCATTCAATAAAGATGAGTAATAACTGTTTGATAATTAAATGGTCTATAAAGCGTGGAATTACTTTAGAAATTCAAATTTATCAGGTCGAGTATCTCCCCCGTTCAATGTAACGGTTAATTGTTTGATGCTGCGCTCTATTACGCATGCACGCACAGAGTTCCTTTCTGTTTTTATTTAGTTTAATTACACTATTTGTGCGCCTTCGGATCAAAAATGTGTCCTCGCTATGATTATTTAGTTTATCCCGAAGTGTTTTCCTGATGATTACAGCTGGAATTTCCATGTTTTGGACCAGTGAATGATCAAAAATATAAAATGACTTCATTTCAGTGTTATAAAGGGCCTATGAAGCGCTGATTCTGGATTCAAATGTGAACACTTATTTCTGGCTCTTTTTTATTTGCCTACCACTCGAGAGCAGTCTTTGTCGAGTCAAAGCACTTCCCTATTGATCTCAAATATTGATTTTGTGTGTCTCTCGCTGCTTTTTAATGCGTCTTTGACGAAACATTTATCACACTATTAGTCTCTTCTTGTTTAAAAAAAAGTCAAAAACTTCACAACAAACTCTTTGAATCGCTCACTGTGTCAAAGCACCATACATTTGACATTTGAAGTCTTTGACTTTGGAAAATTTTAGATACTTAAATTTGACACTCACAATTAATCCATTTTGCCTCACTTAGACCATGATTAATTGATTATGATAACAAATTAGCAGCGATACAGACCTGCACACCTCTAAAGCAATGTAAACCTTCAGTTTATCTTAAAATGTCACGTCACCAATTCAGATATGTGTGTATTGGTTCTTGTTTTGTTTTGTTTTTTTACATATTTTTTATATTACTTGTGTTAAAAATGGTTTCAAACCAAGCGGCATGAAATGAAGCCAATGCGAAAGTGCTAAAAACTGTAATTCCTCGAACGTCCACTTGAGGCTGGCTGCAGAAGTGAGTCAATCTCCATAAGAGGCCGTATTAAAATGCACAATTTCACAGCAGAAATGTGTTTACAGCCTGATTCAAGCAACGGTTTTTGGTCTTTATAATTAATTTCCCCACCCATGACAACTGCGAGGTGGCCTCTGCCCATTCTTTATACTGTCATTGTTTCAAACACATGCTTCCTTTTTGATTTTAGATTCAGAGAATAAGAAATGAGCCATTCCCAATGTTGATTTCATGTTGTTCAATATAACTATTCTGTACGTAGATGATCAGCCCTCTCATATTGACTCTATTCCTTTTTTTCCTGTGCTGTCTGTGCATACATGTAGTCAATTGGTTCAAATTAGGCTGACATACACCAACTGCCAAATCATTTTGGGATAATCGGCAGATAATTCTTGATAAAAATGGGTTTAATTGGTGATTTACTGGGTGATTAACTCATGAAACCCAATAAAATGACAAGAGGCGAAGTGATATTGGCGAAAGGCCGCCTGCGTCTCGCTCTCCTTAGCGTTACTGTACAGTGATCTGTGAAACATATATCGAATTTGATGACAAAATGGACAGCATTAGTCCTGGACTGGGCTTTATTTGGCAGCTTGATCACTTCCTCAAACAGCATGAGATGTCACACCAGGCACACTGAGAAAGCTGGCCAAAAACTATACGACACCAACATGCTGTCCAAAATCTGAACGCAGGAAACATCCTTTTTATCTACAGGTTAGCTGCTACTCTATCCATTATCTATTTGTGTTCAGTCTCTAGAAGAGGTCATGCTAATGGTATTGTCAGGGTTGGGGAGGAATTGGTGGAGGAGACCAGAGAGGAGGAGGAGGAGGAGGGGAAAAAAAAACATGAAAGGATGATGGAGGAGATAGCAGGAAGGATGGAGGGGCAGCGGGGGTAGAGAGCAAGAGAGCTGACCCAGTTAGAGAGGGAGAGCACACGAGAAAGATGGAGAGAGAGAGAGAGGTGATGGGAGGGAGCTGTGTGCCAGCATCGCCACTGTGGTTGGGGACCTGCTGGGCCATCTGGCGGCCCTGTAATTGGGTTGGGGTTTTACACCTGAGCGGCCCACCTCCAACGAGAGACGGCTGGAAGCAGAAAAAGAAAAGTGTGTTGTTGTGGGCTGCGGCGTAGTGAAACTTGTAGAGTAAGTTAGATGAATCGGTGCCTAAAATTATATCAATCTTTCAGCTCTTTTGGCTTGTACCGCACCGCAGGTTACAAGATGGAAATATTTAATGTGACGTTTTGTCATCGGAGTGGAAAGGATGTGCTGCCGCGTGACTAAAAGAGGAACGTGCAAAAACAACATCATTATTTAAAGCTGTCTTCCGAGTGGCTCGTAATGGTGAAGGGCAGATATTAACTTTGTGTTTTTAGTGGATATACGCTTTGATTACATAGCGATGATAGCTCTTGGAAAAGGCAAAAAGGTCAACGCCGCTCTCAAGATAAATACGACCTGATCCACCGCAAATGACACCAGCTCCTCAAGTGGACTGCCCGCTGAGAGGCAGCGCAGACAATGAAGATAATACGGAAGTTGTCATCTTATGCTTGAATGGGCAAGTAGTCATTAAGGTGCAAATACGAGCTGAATTAATGTTTCATTTTTGCCGGTGATGCGAGAGGCATAACAGACTCCGTGGGTGGTCCGCCGCTCACATTCGGTTGTCTTCTATTTGACATTGTGTTCGGAGAGACGCGAGAACCCATCAGCCTTACGCAATCCTAAGATGTAAATGCTTTGGAACATTGTTTCATTCAGATGCACGTCTCATTCTGCATATTTGAAATGTCACTAATTCACTGGAATGGTGTCATTTACATAAAAAAACCCTGCGCCCACATGTCTGCTGAATTCTTTATGGTAATTATTGTCTTTTCAAAATGTAGCTCCCTACGTTATTACACGTCTTTGTGCAAAGCGTCTTAAAACATCGTGCGACACAAGCTCACTTGGAAGTATTGAGCGAAAAAGCCTGTGCCCCCCCAACCTCCTACCCTCGTCAGTGCATGATCAATTCTTTTTCTATAGAAGAAGCCTCCCACAGGCACTCCGCAGAGCATCATTGTGCCCCCTAAAAGTCCTCGCCTGTGTTGAAGTATCTCTGTCATTGCCAAGCGTGCCTCTCAATGGCTCAGCCCCCACACTAACCTTGGAGCATTTCAAAGGGAGACCAAAGGGAGGCTGAGCGAACACGGACATGCGTAGGCGTCCATGCAACAAAGCGGGAGGTTGAGAGGGCCGAGGTAACCAATGGCTTCTTTGTTCAAACCAAGAGAAGGTTCATTGCTACTCTTTACCTGAAGTTAAATCATCATTTAATGAATCATGTTTCTCTTGCTCTGATTATCGGTTAAGTTTCTGCATACCAAGCTGCTGTTTTTATTTTGTCTCCTTTTTCGCAGTATTTTTCCGCAGCAGTTCGCCGCATGACATGTCTCGAAAATATCAGTCGGTGACAGACAAAGACGTTAAACAAGTGTTAGTTAAGTGTTAAAATCACAACTGGAGATGATATCAGTGCAGTGATATCATGTTTTCACAGCATGTTGCCGAGCAGCAGCTTGCGAATACCAACCTCACGCCAGCGATTCAGTCACAACTGCTTTTATTTTCGGTATCAAGACAAGGGATTTAATTTCCATTAGATTTAGCTCTAGGCTCATGAGTGGGGTTGTTTTGATGTGGCAAAACAACCCCATATTAAAGTTATGATTAATACAGCAGCATGAACAGGATAAGAACCACTGTATAATTCTGTCAGACAAAATTAAAGTACCACCCAGGTGATACTTAAATTCTTCTGTGTTTGGGAGATGAATGTCAACCATTATCAGCCGTTACTTATATGAAGGGATAATTAAACAAAGCCAAGAAAAATCTTTTTCCATTGTACAGTTTGGAAAAAAACATTGGAGATGTTCAAATAGGGCACAGGCATTATGTTTAACTGTGGTGTTAATTACATAAAAGTCCTATGCAAACGAATCAACTACAACCTCCACCAACATCAATTGTCAAGTTGGGGTCATTTCCTGTTTTATTTTGATATTTACCTGCCCTCTCGTTTCAGGTCACTTGCCCTTCCTCATGTGTCACCGGTCAGATTGTTTCCACCTGTTTCCTGTTACCCTGTGTATATCTAAACACTGTGCCAAAGTGTTTCGTCTTCCGATCGTGCCCCAAAGCCGTTTCCAAGCCTTGCCACAGTCATAGCGTTTCTGCTCTTGAGTTTTTGTTTTCTCCTCGTAAGAGTGATTTTTTTGTTGTAATTTTCTTCGTCTAGCTTTTGTTTCATAGAGATTAGTTTAGTTGTTTTTTCAGCCTCCCTTGGAGAGATTTTGATAAATTTTTAATAACTAGTTTAGAGTTTTTCCTCCTTTTGGAGTGTTTTTTTGTTTTCCTTAGTTAGGTCAGTTTTTCATAGCCTGTTTGTTGTATCAGGTTTTTGTTTTCTCAAAGTCTCAGCATCTGAGTCCTGTATTGAGTCCGGCCTGACATCAGTGTGACCAGCCTCTGGGTTAATCAGTGTGTTTACCTGGTTGCTAACCAATAAGCTTCTTATCATGTCTTTAGTTGACAATTGTGCATAACAACTGAGCAATTACTAATTAAGTGTTGTTGCGAAGCTGCAGGAAACCAAACGAACCATTGTCATCAACCAGTGATTCATATTGTGTTAGCTTAGCAGCAGTGCTTGTGTTACAATCCAAAGCTTGTTTGTTTCTTTGGCAACAGTTTTTACAGTCCTCATCTTTGCCAGTTTTGTATTGTAACTCGTCCTACCTGTGGAGCCTGAAGCCTCTTTGTTTCTCACTTTTTTTTGTTGAAGAACTTCACATCAAGGCTTAAATCCTTATACAACCCTTGTTCAGATCCCTACTTTATAATGTACACGCAGCCAACCAGTTGGAGGGGGGCCACAGCAGGGCCAGTACATGATCCTTCATAGGCTTTCTTGGCAAACGCCACCAGTTGCACCCTGTTCTCACACACATACTGGCACTACCTCTCCACTGGACCAGCAGTGACTTGGTTTCTTACCACCAGTCAGCTCAACATGCTGCTTTCTGGTGGCTCTGATGTTAATTGTCCCAGCTAGCGACTCTGCCACTGCTGGCTGGTTTAATTGGCCACTGCCGAGCCGTGCTTGCTGGTGGCAGAACATCAACAGCATCAGAGAGGCTATTGGCTCTCTGCGTTTTATTTGTCATTGGTGGACTTTAGCAGTGGGCTTTGGTATAACAGCTTTTGAAGTAATCCAGGACATACTAAGAATTTGTTTAGCTGCCAGTCAAATCACAATGTATAATGTAATGACTGCTTATCAGTCTAACCAAAGAGATACTTCACAGACTTCTGTTTACAAGCCCTGTATGAACTTTACCTAAAGGAACAAGAAAAGAAATCTGTACGTGATGAGTCACGAGTATAGACAGCCTGTCTTGTAGTTGTGGAAATGTTTAGACCCTTTGGTGTTCAGTCCCAACCAGCCTCACCAGACGATGAACTGTTTGTGTAAATGTGTGTTTTGGGATCGAGCCACTATTAGCTTCTCCTGCTTCCTCTTCTGCCATTGTTTGTGTTTGAATTTGAATAACCGTGTTGTCTCTGGGTCTTTGGTGTTCTGTATACTCCTCGTGTGTCTCCCTGCGGGGTTTCTGTTGTGCATCATGTAATGTCCTGTCATGTAATATAATATTCAGATGAAGTATCGATTTTAAGGGTGGAAACATTGGGCCTTCGTTGGTTTCATTTTATCTTTGGCTGGTGGCAATTGTACAAGCAGTCTCTTATTCTCAATATATGTTGTCTAATATTACTTTTTGTTGGTTCAAAGGATCAAACATCTGGTGTTTGATGTGTGACATGAGATAAAGTAGTGATATTTGCTGCAGTGAATTGTCTTTATGCTCTTTAATAGATATACAGGATGTACTGTTAGAGAAAATGGCAGCGTACCTGGGGCAAAGGTACAAATACCACTGGGGTCCATTAATGTCATGTTGCTCCACTTACTGACACACATCTGTAAATGCCACTTTCTCAGTCCACAGTCCATATTCACTGTTTATTCAGTATAAAGTCAATATAGCAGTGAAGTGCTTGAACATGTATCTCAAGCTCGATTAAATCTATCTCAACCTGAAGGTTAAGACTAACCCTTAAACCAAATATCAGTTCATTTGGACACTGGCAAAGTTCATATGAAGATGTTTAGCTCGGCTTTGACCTTTTTAGTTTTTCTACACTCGATTGCATTTGAGAGTTTGCTGTACACGAAGTAAAATATTTCCCCACATTTGTACCAATAACTGGGAATATGTTGTTTATAGGAAGCCTCTTCTCCGCTGCCTGTGCCAGGCAACAGATTGAAATAAAAGTCAAGTCATTTCCTCCAACAGTCCTTAATGTATGTGATGGCCAATCGATTTTTGCACAGATGAATGTAGGCTATGTCGTTTAATAAAACCCACTTACTGTGGTTGTTAATGGCACCAGTCTCAACAGCAGCAGAGATAACCTAGATTTTATAGAAACAGGGTTGTGTCTGGAAAGTTGCCAGGCTTGAATTCCCAGATCGGCTCGGAAATGTCGAGCTCGAAGAGTACAGAGAATGAGAAATGATCTTCCCTCCCACACCGAATTCAGTCGGAGCTAAGTAAACAAGGGAATATGCTACTACACATCTACTCCGGTTAAGCTGCACGGTTGCCAACAGTAGATCATTTTTCCCTTCGAAATTATTGTGCAGCTTTTGACTAGATGAGAAGAATGAAACGCACCGTGTCCAGATATGGCTAAACTGTATCTGAGAAGACCAAATATTGAAAGTCTAAATTGCCTCGCCGCCTTTCAGACCTAATTTTACGTATTCAAAGAAAAACAAATTGGACTCTCTGAAGCTCTCTTTGCCTTTGTGTTTTTTTCAAAGATTATATTAGGATGAATTGGCACCATATTTTCTTCTCAGCTCTTTGAGGTTCATAAACAGATATCATTGGAGGCCATTCTGCGGCTTACATTTAGATTTTTACATAGAAACCTTTCAAAAAGTCTCTCTGTTGCCACCAGTGCAGTGGCCTTTATGAAACAGCACTATAAATGGGGGAAGATATAGGTTTAATGATGACCGCACTGTGGCAAAGGAGGAGAATTAGGTCATCAACCTTCAGTGTGTACGGGTGGAGAAAAAAAGTCTACAACTTTAGTGTGCCATTATCCTCTTTGATTGCTATGGTGACAGAGCTAAATTACAACCTGCACAGAGAGAGGACAATAAATAGTTCCTGTCTGCAGCAGACTTGTCACGGCGCTGCAGCTTTGCCCGACAGTCGTGTGTCATGATACTAGTAGTGCACGACTAAACTAAAAACTAAAGGAAGAAGCCTGTGTTAACTAACAGTCACTTATGTCATGGTATTAAAAAACACTAACACTTACTTTCCCTAGAAATGACACGCACGATTACACAGTTTGCTTTATTCTACTGCTCAGAGCTGAAAGAAAATGAGTCTAGCCACTATTTTAAATCGATTAAAGGTCCGGTGTGTCAGATTTAGCGGGCTCTATTTACAGAATATGGCAGAAATGTAATATAATACACATAACGTCTGTATTTGTTGACCTAAAATTAGACTTTTTTTTATCTACAAGTGCTGCAGGTTCTGTTTCACGGATGTTGAACATCAGAATAATTGTTTATGATGATAAATTATCCTCACTTGCTTAGTATGGAGTCTATATAACATCATAAATCCATGTATTCCTTAATGTCGTGGCAATATATTTTGAAACGTCTCCTTCTGTTGTCCGGAGGCAGCGTCGAAATTGTGTGGAAACTTCATGTGGAACCGACCTCCCACAGTGATAGTGAGGTGATGACTAACATGCGATGTACAGTACATTACACACAGCTCTGCACATGTATGGACACAATGAGTGTATCCACACACACACACACACACACAAGGCTCCGGTTAACAAGAGCAATATATTGTTTCTTTCTACAAAAGAGCTGGATGTAAAGTAAATACACCTGTTGTGTACAAAGAGCACCGTGTGATAAGACACTGGATGAGTAACCTCCTCTGCCCTGCAGCATTATTTACTCGACTTGTAAAAGAGCATAATACCAATTAAGCAGTGCTGAGATTTTCTGCCTGTGCTGTATGAGAGTAATAAATAATCATTTTATCTCTGCTCTGTGATGCTAATCTGGAGTTTAAGCAATGAGTGAGTAGCTTTGTTCTGAATTCAGCGAGCTGGCCAATTCATTCTGGACCCCAGCTGATGTTTACCCAGGCTGAGCCAGCAGCTGCTCACACGGTCTGCGTCGACTCAGTCATCTGAACGAGGCGAGCACCGCGCCTCTGACATGCATCTGTCACAGCGGCGAAAGAAAAATCTAACCCAGCTTTCTCTTCCTCCCTCTTGTCCAGCATCTGCACCGGCTTCCCGGCATCGCCCGCGATGAGTGAGAGTCGAAGGGAAGCGCTGGCGGCGGCGGCGCCCGAGCCCACCACCGCCTCATCCGCCACGGCTGGCTCCAACACTACCAACATGGCCGGCACGGGCACGGGCGAGAAGGACGAGGCCTTTTCCAAGCTGAAGGACAAGTTCATGAACGAGCTGAACAAAATCCAACGTGAGTGTGTTTACCTCAGTCATCTTTTCTTTGAAGAGAAATGCCAAAAGTTCAGATATTTGTTGTCTTCTATGATTTTTAAAGTGAATATCTTCACTGCTGGTTGAACAAAACAACAATTTAAAGATTCTGTGCAATTATAATCACAATTTATTACGACTTTCTGACATTTTGTAGAGCAAATTACTCAGTGAATCAAAAAAGTGATTGTCAGAACAATTGCTCAAGTGGTTTTATTGAGATGATTTAGTCGCAGGAATTCGGCGACCAAGGAACAAGACTCAATGATCAGCTGTCCCCACTTTTTAATTTCTGTTTTGTGCATTTATTAAGGATGGATGCAGTGATAAAACTCCAAACCACAAAATCTATCGAAGCAGACATTGTTTCGATTCCTGTCGGATCTTTATTCGGTCAAAAATGTTTATTTAAAAGCCTGGAATCACCTTGTATATTGATTTTCTGAATAATGTCAATTTTAACGTAGATAACTTTGTATTTCTATTAAGAGGTTTGAAGAATAGTTATAGTAAAGCATCCTCCCTGTAAATCCAAGCTTGTTAGAGGCATAGTTGTGCACTTGATACTGATTTCTCCTGTTGTTCAGAGGCATCTATGTCAGTCTGGTTGGTTTTCCATGTTTGTTTGTTTTAAATTAAACTAAATATTATATATTTGTGAATGTGTAAAGAGCTACTTCTAACTTAAAAGCATGAAAGACCAAAAAATATGAATCTTGATGCAGGCGAGACGTGATTACAGGTGTGTTTAACCATCCAAAAAAACCCAGGGAGCTGAACTTGAGAATCAGAAGTACAATCGACTCAAACAGTCAGAGTACAAAGACATAAACATGTGATATATATCGATAATACACTCCTTTTCTCCGCTGCTGTTTTTCTGGCAGCTTAAACGTGATTGTGGCTGTAATTACACGTAATCCATCAGAAGGACAAAACCATCCAAAGCTTTTATTCAGCGTGATTCTGCTGTGACTCGAAATGATTCAGCAGAGTGATTGTGAGTGAACTTTCTGTTGTCTGACGCACGAGAAAACGTCATTGTTACCCCGGGACCTCTGACAAAGACTCGAGTGAATCAGGTGAAACACATTTTTTCGGCTCGGATGGAATTGTCTTACCAGATTATGATATGACAGACGTAATCACATTTGAAGTGGAGAATAAACATCTGGCAACAGTAATAAGTGTTTGACATGATAAATTGCTAAATTATGTGTGACTGGCTTTATTATTTGCTCTTGGATTTTCTGTTTTTCTGTCTTACTCGTGCTTTCTGTCTCTCCCTCTTATCACTAAACCTTCCAGCCAAACGCTTCCAGATCTGCACGCCTTGAGAATTTCGCAGCATTATTTTAGGTATATGATGATATGTGTATAGATAGATAGATAGATAGATAGATAGATAGATAGATAGATAGAGACATATATATATATAGATGCCATTGCGTCATCTAGTGTAGCACTGCCTGGAAATACAAAGGGTTTTATTTTTCCTTCAGCAGAAATCGAAATATAGATATATCCACAGGCTCATGTGGAAGTAATTCTCACAGCGGGAAATGGCTCCTGTGGAATAGAAGCCCTATTTCTTCAGCAACGGCACAAATGACACCACCAGTCATATTCTCCTTTCCAAAGATGTAATGGTGCAAAAAAAAAGTCTGCGTGAAATATTCCGCCGTCCACAGAGGAAGATTTGTTGGTACCGGGTTTGCATATTTACCACAATAAAACACCCAATTTCTATTCAGATAACTCGTGGTTGTTACTAGTAATCTTTAAGCTTTCGACGTTTTTCGTCGATGCCGGATGGGAACGCGTTTTCAAAAGCGTGCTTTCCTGCAGAGACCAACATGGTTCTGTACTGTGAATCCAATATGTGGCTGCTGAAGTTGTCAGCATTGAATGTCTGTCCCTGAAATACATTGCTGTTCCTGCTGCACCTAACAACAACATCTTCACGTCATCTTCAGATGATTTCTGCCTCCAAATGTTGACATTGTAGTCTGGAGAAGAGTTTTAGGAGCTAACCATTCATAGGTTAGGAGCAATTCGGGGTTCAGTATCTTGCCCGAGGACACTTCGGCATGCAGACTGGAGGATCGAACTGCTGATCATCTGATTAGTGGACGACCTACTGAGGCACAGCCGCCCACAAGAACGAAATTAGGGTTTCTTTTGTTTACCATAGGCAGAAAAACTTCTCAAAAACCACCTGTCAGTTATAAAGGATTTCAAATGTTTCCTCACTCCATCCCCTCAGTCAAAAGCAGTGCATTTGCTCCCCGGTGCCCGAAAAGACTTGTTTACTCCGCGGAGTATCGATACCGTCTGCAGAAAGTCAGGTAGCATATTTAACAAAGAATATGAGAGAGGTGAAGCTGAACGTGCATCCTCTCTAATGCTTTTTTTCATCTTGTGATCCGGTTTAAGCCTCGCAGGCTCTGAGGCTGGTGGCACGGAGCTGCCAAACCGGCCTAACTTGTTGCTGCATTTCTGTCCATCAGGATCTGAAAGACGCATCTCTGAGCAGGGGATATTTCCTCGGCCCAATCATGTTGGCTGATGGCTCAAGCATACAAAACTTTTATTTAAAATCTTTCTGAAAGTACTGAAAGTTCAAGGACAAATACACATTTTACCTCTGTTTATTCTAATTTGGTGAGGATTATTCATTAAAAAAGTGGTTTAGTCATTGCCGTCAGATCATGTTTGATGCGCTTGTTGAGCTGCGACCAACAGTTAATTATTCTGTTGAATATTTCTCAATTAATCTGTTAATTGTTAGTCGGGGAAAATCTCAGTAAATTGGTCCATAATGAGTTGTCGGAGCTCGAGGTGTTTAAAGTGCTTGATTCGTCTAAAAAACAAAAGACGCTAACATTTCTTAACACACTAAATAGAATAAAACAAGAAGATCAGCACGACTGTGCGCGCGATGATTCCTTCCGCAGCAAAAATCCTTTTAATCAATTTGTGAGTGAGTGATCGAGCCTTCCACTTCCACAGAAACACACAGACACACACACTGAGACCCGATATGTAATCGTACAAAACCATCGTATTGCCTCCAAGGAAACCAGCGTATTGAATTTCTCAGTAAGTTTTCTAAACACCCAAGGCTTTACTTCCCGATAACAATTAACCTCTGAACACGAAGGCTGTTTGATCCATGACTGCTGGCACCATCAGCCATTACTCCAAATAACACAGACTGAGATTGACATTTCAGGAAAATACTTTTTTATTTTTTTCCTTCTTTATTAGGGGCTGTTTGTTTTTACTCAGCCAAAGGCTTAAAATCTGCCATCATGGGGAAATTTTGCCTCAAATTATAATTCTAGTGGAGCAGTTTGTCAGATTTTCTGTCTGTGTCCGTCACGTTTGGTCCTGACTGATAAGAGTGTAAAAGACTTTGGTGAGGTTGTAACTTGAGACAAGAAAACTACAAAAAAGACACGTCAGAGTTTGTATTTGTCTCAACTTGTTTGACTTCGTGGCTGCTCACAGTCAGCAGACAGCAGAGTTTATTAAAGGGGATTACGACGGTGGATCAGCAGAGCTGATTCGTCTCTGCCTGCCTGCTGCTCTGGCGACGAGCCTCGCCCGTCTACTCTCTGCCCTCGCTTTGCAAAAGTTTGCCTGCCATGCGACGCCATCAGGGCGCCGGTCCAACCAAATCCAGATCAGATTCAAACCAGCACCAGCTTCCCTCTGAGCCTTCAGTCAACAGATGGAAAATAGATCTTCTCACCTCTGCAGATGCCTGGAAAAAAAATCATTATCCTGAGAGATGACAAATTTCTTTCAGCATCTGAAGGTGAAATATTTGTTATGAGTTTTTTTTTATACATGAGGACGTGTTTGTGCTGTTTGTTGTGATCTTTTCACATCCAAACACTCAGAAATGGCTGAATATGAGCAGCAGTCCAGACAGTTCAATGCTTTCAAGGCTCAAACCACAATAACAGATCAACATCCATCCTTATCAAGAGCTGAAGTCTGCCCCCTTTTCAAGTGCATTCATCAGCAATGTTTCTTTCATTGGTCCTTTTGAAAACCTGAACATTAAATGGACATTTGTGCCGGACGGTATGTGAGCAGCCTGTCATTTCAACCTTAATGAAAAGTATTATTTTGTTAGCGGTAAAATGCAGCCCCTGTAAGGACTCGCTAAGCTGCTCCAATGATGCTGTCAAGGACAGGAGAAGATGTCATGGACGTGTTGACAACAAGTCTGAGAGTCTACGGCCGATGCTGAAATAAAATACAAACTCTTTCTAATTAACCCTCAGGAGTCAGAGCAATCACCCATGATTGCAAAAGCAATCGGTAGGGCTGTCACTCGAACCCCAGATGGTTAAACCTCACAAAATCAGATGTTATTATACACAATCATACCATTTAGTCCTGTGCCAGAAATCCTTTTGTTTTGCTCAGGACTTAAAACCTCATCTAAAAAAAGTTGTTGTTCACGTTTTTATCCTTTGAGAAACAGAGCCAAGGTTAAGTCTTTTACTTCAGCTACAGATCTGGAGAAACTCATCCCTGCTTTTATTTCTACTACTGTAACTCCCCCCGAATACCTTGCCTCAGTCAGGAATCAATCCACCGCCTACGAATGCTGCCGCTCGCCCTTTAACTCAATCCAGAAAAATGTGACCACATCACCCCTGTTGTAGCATCCATACACTGACTGCCTGTCTTTCTGAGGATTGGTTTTAAAATCCTTTTAAAGGCCGGGGCATGGGCTGGCCTCGCCCTACATTTCTGACCTTCTATCCTCCTCTGATCCAGGATTCAGACTGAGGTCCTCTGGTAGGACGCTGCAAACGATAACTCTAGGCTGAAAAACCAAAAGCAGGGCGTTTGCTGATAAGGTCCTGACACTTTGGATCAAGGCCCACTGAGTCAGCTTCCAGTTTTTATCTCACGACTCAAGACACATTTTTATTTTTTGTATTTGACCTTGATTTGGATTTCTTTGTGCGTCTTACACTGAAAGCACTTTGTCATCATGCGTTCATGCAGTGTGCACCATCTTAGTTTTGTGAACAGCTGTTGAGGTTTACAGGTATTCTGACAAATTTTAGATGAAACCAAACAATGGCACTAGATGAAATATTAAGAGATCACTAGTTATTAAAAGTCGTCCTCAGTGGGACGTGAAGGTGTGAACCAAATTTGATTGCAATCTATCTAATAGGTGAGCTATTTCAGGCCTTAAACCCTGGAAGTGGGGTTGGATTTAAGCTCTCTGTATAATCTTTTTTCATTTGGAGATTCTTTCCTCTTGTTTATTGCTGTAGTTTTTAACTCTTGATGAATTGCACTTGGGTTCCCTGAACTGTCCAACAGAACGCTCTCAGACGTCGGTGTTTATATTTCGTGTTTCGAGTTCAAACGGACAAACGAGGTCGAACCGTGACCGGCAGAAAACATCTCTGTTTGAACGAATCCTTCCGTCTTTACACTGATGATGACTCGTCTTCGTGTACCACATTTAAACTCTTCTTTGTGCCTCGAAAATGGACAATCACTGCTCTTCTATCTCATGTCATTATCGCTGTTCTATTGTTGTAAATCCACCTCGTGCACTGTTAATGTAATCACTTCAACTCATAGGATTTCCTGCAAATGCATCGCGTTGATGGGCGCACATTTTCCTGATCATAATCAGCATAATGGACCAGACAGAATGGAAACATCTAATTTAACCAAATCACAAAGACCAAATCCAGTCTTGTTTGGTATAAAAGGAGGAACTCTCTCACGGGATCTCTTGACTACAGTTCCCATGTATCAGACATTCACAGATAGTTGGATGATGCTCCCTGCTGCAGTCATATTGTTTAGCTTTAAACAAGCCACAGCAGGGAAAGGGCACGGACCAGAGTGTTGCTCTCATAAGCATAACAAGATATAATGTCAAGGTTAATTGACCAACAGGGTCCTGTCACATTGGATTAGTGTGGGCTGCTGGAAGTGGATATAACCCAGATGCAATATTAAACACACACACATGCACACACTGCATCCTCTAAACGCTATCCAGTTCATAGAGCCGTCCTCTCAAATGTAAAGTGCTATGTATTACCGGGGGTATTGCAACAGAAGTCTTTTAAAATACACAACAGAGGCCTCTCATAGGGCTGCCATTAATCTTTATGACGTAAATTTGAAGTATCCCTCAGTGTAAGTGGCAAACGTAATGCTAATCAAATACAAAGATAGCAAGTACATCTAGATGAATGCTTTTCTTGAGAGGATGTCTGTACGCCCTCTCATTTTTCTATTCAAGCCAAACAAGACGTCCATTCAGTGTCTGTTCTTGAGCTTTACCCCCCTTAGCAAATGGAGTAATGTAGTGGAGATGTAGATGTTGAGCACCTTTAATAACATCTTTGCCATCTTAGTCACAGAAAAAAAAAGGTTCGGCCATCGCTTTCAATGGTTGCGATAACAGTGTGGTCAACAATCTGCTCTGGGGACACCGGTGACATCGAAGAAGTTCACACAGGTTGTAAACAAGTCTGTAGATCATCTAAACCGCTTAATTTGGAGGTCAAAACCAAAACTGAACGCAGTTAGGGATAGTTCCTGTTCAGTACAACATCAATACTCTGTCCTAGAGTCTGTCCTTACCTATAACCCTAATAACCCTGTCTTGCACAATAAAACAGACTCTAGGACAGAGTATTGACGTTGTACTGAACAGGAATTATCCCTAAAGTACTAGAACATGGGATTTAATGAAAAAAATGTACATCTAAAGTCTACTGGATGATCTTTTTTGAGTTCATAATGACCACATATAGCAAAAATGACTCATAGACCTTATTTTATACTTCTCTCTCTATATCTGCGGTGACTTTTAGAACGTCTACAGTATGTTTAAAGGACACAAAATGTCATCTAGTGAAACTTGCTGCTCTTTGGCCTTTTCTTTTCACAGCTCAACAAAAATGAAATCTGATAGGCTTCACGGGGAACCTAAACCCAGCGTGGCGGTGCATCTGAGCCAAAATCAGCTGGGCTGAGGTTTTCCGGCAAGTTACTTTATTCGACTGGCTAAATATACATCTGTCACTCAAAACTCTGTGGTGGTATTACTCAGAGGAATTAATATATCTGCTGGTATGCAAGGAACCACAACAAATATCCTATATTCTGAGAAGTTATATGAGTTTGATATGAAGACAAAGGGTTTTTTTTTTCAATTCATTGCTACATTGGTAGATGGAGTTCAGGTTCAGTGGTTACAAGGAATAGATGGCCTCGATTCTCAGGTGTTTCTCTGTCAACGGTTTTCTTCAAGGACATTCCGCAATTTGGAAAAAGAAAATGTTTCAACCTTGTGATGTGCCGATGAGTGGCTCCCTGAATTTGCCACGAGGAGTACAGGGATAAACCTCGAATCAAAATAAGCAGATAGAAGACAGAAATATACCGTGCAAGTCAGACACGTTAACACCATGGACAGTATAAAACATGGACATCCATGACAGCACCCACAGTTTTCTGAAGAGCCATTGTGAACCTGGCTCTGGTTGCAGTCTTGGGCGCTTTTTATTGACCACAGAGATTGCCACTTGTTTAAGACAATAAAAGTTATACTGACCCGAGAGGGAATCAGTGCAGAGCTGAACTTGCACTTGCATTAACTGATTGGCATAAGCCGTCTATTGTTCAGGCTTCACCAGCCATCAGCCTCCTGCTACCAGCTGAGTATTATCATCAAATCGTATTCATACTCTATAGGTGACATTACTCATTGAATACACCGCTGATACACCAATTCGAGCAGTTTGGAGCTGCAGTTTCCTCCCCACTTCACCTTCTTCCTTATGTGCAAAGCCTTCAGTGTTTGTTAGGATTTAATGTATGTGTGTGTGCGTGCTTGTTATCGGTTCTGCTCAGATTCTTTGAGAGCTCCCTCAGAAAGAGTCTTTTCAATAGCAGCAGATTTTCCACCAGGTCTTGTGGCCAAAGTGAATTGAAGCTGGCCGACAAACCTTCATCTAAAAGTGGTCTGGTATTGACAGGAGGCAGAAGTTTGTTCTTGTAATCCTGCAAAGTAGTTTTCTGATATTTTCTGTCATGCTTGAGATTCTTTATCCCAATGTGTCCCAATAAGAATCAAAGAGAGAGCAGAGTTTCATTACCCCAGAAACAAAATCAACATCGCAGGATTACATTCCCTGCTTTATTCTACGAAGGGGTTTTAAAATCTGTACGGCATACAAGACCCTTAATCCTTTGTCCCGGTGTAGAAGGAACAGCTGATTAAAATAACTACAGACAGTACGTCACTCGCAGTGTCTACCTTTGAAGCCGTCTCATTGCTTAGTGCCTTGGATTTCCACCATGCCATACCATTTCAAAAAATATGAAGTGATTGGAGCCCTGAGGAACGGCAAACATGGATTTCATCATGGGCAACCCATCCATTAGACAAACTTCATTTTCCATGCCACGCCGCTTGGCGGAACAACAGATAAGTGCCGGGAGTTGAAGTGCAGTGTGCACGCTGGCAATACTCGCTCTCGCTCTCGCTCCTTCACTTTCTCGCTCTATTTCTCTCTCGAGAGAAACAACACTCGGACAATGTAGTTAATTAGGAGATGCTTTCGTTGCTTTCTGGGACTCAGGTTCCTTTAATTAAGGGACACAGAATTGCCTTTCAGTGGAAAATACATGCTTGATGAATAAGATAAGGGCTGAGTTCATGGATTGATTTCCACTGTCACTGGCTAAATGGCATTCCATCGGGCGTCGATGAAATGCCAGGATAGCTGTGGAGTGACATAAGCATCTGGGGTTATGAAAGAGAGACTTTACACTGTATTTATTTTGATTTCTGTTAATCAGAGCCTCCGTTTGGTTCCCTTCAGAGCGGTGATTGGTTTTTGCTGTGGTTTGACAGCTTGAAATACGAACCTGTCACATCTCCGACACTTCCATTAAAAAGCTGTCTTCTTGCTTTACCTTGTGTTTGCATTTTTATGCGTGAGGTAAAAGTAGCCGTTTCCACCGTTGAAATATGCCACAGTATCCTCGGAGGTGTAAGCCTCTGACAAATGCTCCTGTTTGTCCGGGGTTAGAGGTCTTCGGTGTTCAGTCTGGTTGGTGTCAGCAGGGTTTTCTAAAAGAACAGGAGATGTAGACAGATCTTTTCTGCCATGTCAGTCATGCAGGCTCTGAAGGGTTTACAAGGTCTAACAATGGCTGTATTAACTATTAATAAATAATGTATTTAAGCTTTATAGATGAATTATAAGCAATAAAAAGAATATTTGAGTTGGCAGGTTGTGGAAAATCCATGTGACCGATCAGATATTTATAGCTTTATCACAACCAGTTGTTGGTAGTGTTGTAGAGGAGGTCCTATCTGAAGAGCTGGAGGTCTTCAGGAGGTTTTTATAGGTAGAGAGGGGGACGCCCCTGATCTCGTAGGAAGTTCCACCACCGAGGGAACAACAGACGTGAAAAGTTTGGATTGCCCTGAGCGTACGGGTGGCAGAGTCAGGCGTCGTTTATTGGAGGAGTGCAACGGTCGCAAGAGATAGGGAGTCAGTTTTGATGCTGATGTCATGGTGTATAGTAAGTTTGGCTTGGAAGACCACCAGTTTAGTTTTTCAGAGGTTCAGCTAGAGGTGTTGTCCCTTTATCCATGCAGATACTGTATGTCTGCAAGGTGTTAATTGAAGATCGACTGATGGATCGAAATTTCATCAAAAGACACTGTAGCACTTTTTCAGTGGGTCAGAGGTTAAATTCTCCCAACTGGTCCAACCTGACAACCCAAAATTAGCCCTTATTGTTAAATTGATGTCTAATTAGTCAGTAATATTACCATTATTTCACCATAATTTAAAAGTTGCACCACAAATCTCTCTGAAAAATCAAAATTTAAGCGCTCGCTGTCTCTTTTTATGTATCTAATGTGTAGCTGAACAAACACCCAGGGTTAATTTTCGATATAGTTTCATGTTTTTAAAGGAAATGCTGCCAGGGGTTGTTGGGTGTCACCTCTATTACCACAGTGCACCGAGGCAAGGCCAAAGCTGTAGATCCTAAAGTTATTTTAGAGCATCACTCACTGTTTTTCCTTGGAGGAGAGTGCTTATTGATTTTGTCAACAGAGCATCGATTTTTCTCCTCTCCTCTCTCCGTCTCTCTCCCCTCGGACCTCAGTGAAGAAACCACAGCGAGCAAAACCCCAAAGTTATATAGACTGTGATATACTTTTCTGTTTTGATGGGTCTTTTTTTTTTGGAGTTTTTCCAGATAAAGTCTTCACAGAGTTTGACTGACCTGGCTTATGCTATCTGTTGGTTTGTTAGATTTATGGCCACTATTGGGCTAATGTCTGAGATGACACGTCGGGTCTATCTTGTGTTTTTTGTCCAGAAAATTGATATTTCTCAATGTTTGTTTTCAGTATTGCATATTGCTCAGATGTGGCACTCCAAATTGCCTCAGTCAGAAGTATTCCCTTTGCTTTTAGGGGTAGTAAGCAATAACAAAACCAAAAGCATGCTCCAGAAATTGGCTCATTTGTCTGTTATTCCTCTCTATTAAAATAGTGGGTGTGCTGCCAGGTGTTTGGTGTCTGCTGAGATTGAAGGAGCGACTATTATGACTGCTGAAGGGAGAAGCCTGTTTCAAGGTCCCTCATTATTTTCAGTCCATCTGGACTTCATGTTGTCTCTCCGGTACTTAAAACAACCCGCTTCTCCTTCCATCATTGTGTTTGTTGCTGTGTGTGTGTGTGTGTGTGGTGCTCACTGTACCTGTATGCATGCTCTAGGGATCTCTGGCTGACTGCTGACTATGGTTAGAGATAGGTGTCACCGTGTTTGCAGATGGCTGTCATTGTGTTGTTGAGCTGAGCGTGTGACGGCCTGTAGGTGACAGAGATGACTGCTAGTTGTCAGATTTCTGCAGGATTTGTTTTTGTATGTGACTTTAGCAAAAACAGTCTCCAGTACTATTATTCCAGACCTCTAAACTTACGTATACCTTGCATTAATTGTAGTTATTTTCCATCCATTCATCCGTCCATTTTCTACTGCTTAACCAGGTCGTGTTTAATTGATGGTATCGGGAATTATTTGGAAGCAGCTGTCAAGAGTGTGATGTGTAAATGTCAATAAACGCGTGCACTTGGTGAATAATTCCACACCTTGTCTGTCTATCTAGGTTTTCTTCGATACTTCATACTTTAGCTGGTATTAAATTGCATCATAAATGGCAGAGCTGCTCAGGAGGAAGAAATAAACTCATTAGTTCAGATAAACTTCAATAAATAGAGACAGCCTTTTATCTTTTTTCATCGTAAATCATGATACGTTCCCCCTTCAAGTGCGGCTTTATTCATTGTATCTGACTGTGAGTATACTATCCTTTTTGTTTGTTTGCTGAAGACATCATTCAGTCTGATTTGGCAGTTCACAAAAAGGTACAGAGAAAACATATACTGTATATCAAGGCCATGTTTTTTCTTTCACTGAGAGCTCAGAATGTTATACCATACGCTGACGATACAATGACGTTTGTTCGTTTGTGTCCAAGGAGCCAGCGCAACAGACCAGCCTTGTTTATTAGCGTGTTGAGTAATTTTTGGATTATGAGTTAACCATCTGAGTCAAGCATAGAGGCTGCACGACCCTCTGTGTAAACACACCAACCTTTTCAGCTGTCAGTTCATCAAAACGTGGGAATGAATGAGATCGCAATAGCATTTTGAGAGCTTGGTGTAGTAAACACGGCATTGATATATATATATGTATTTCTCTGTGTGGAAACTCCGTAGAAAGACAGGAAAATGGGAAAAGAGCAAAAGCCAAAAAAGAGACATTGACTAAATATCCAGATATTCAAACTGTAGCCTGAGTTCTTTCAAACACCAGAGCTGATTGTTTTATTGACGTAAAGAGACTGAAGTCTCTGCCACTGCATTAATCTATGTATCAAATCCATTTGATGTATCTGTTTATATATGTTTTCCTTATGTTGTCTTAATGAAGTTGTAGAAGATTGAAGATGCTAGATGTGAAGTTTTACACAACCAGACTTAGAATATGTAAAAGTAAAAGATTTTTTTAAGTTTCAAGACTTATTTTTATACTTTTGCAAACGTTCAAGAGTTTGGCTTGAAGCATAGTTTGACTTTTTAGAAATTTTCAGCCTTGTAAAAAAATTTGCTGCAGGGTTATAAGACATGACAAGCTGTGTGAGATAGGAGGCTCAGCTCCGGCTCAGCTGGGAGGCATAAAAGAAATGTTTTGACAAGGACAGGATTACTGGGAAATTGATGGTTTGATGATTTTAATTTTGAGACCCGCCCACTATTGTTCTCTCTCGACTGAACTTTGAATGTTCAGGTTTAATTTAACTAGTGATTTTTTTTTTTGTATGTGGAGAAGTCTGAGAGAGCTTTTTCTTTTCTAACCCTTTTCTAATCAAAATGCAAAAAAGTTCTCAGCCTTAAACTTCAACACAAAAGGCTAATTTCATACTATTTTTAAAGGTAATATTAAAGCTGAAAGCATGTGAACAATGTGTGTCAAACCCCTGTGAACCTGGTTTTGCTGCATCATTGGCTTGTCACGGTCGTACCGCTGTTAATGCCTCTCTCAAACACACCCTGCGAAATTACCACCACTCTCAGTCTCGGGCAAGTCATGTGTTGCCGGTGATTGCCGTGAAAAGTGTCAGATGTCCGAAAATCTTTTGTCTAAATGGCAAGTGGAAAATGCCAACATCTGTTACTTCCACTAAATTGGCTGAAGCTGTGCAGTCGTGTCTTGTCCTGCAAGTCAGGACCAATCGTTAGAAGTCTGCCACTTCTTCTTGATGGACCCGGGCGTCAGTTTAAGTGCCAACTCTCACATTTTCCAACTTTTATCTCACCTGTCAGTTGCTGCTTTGTCCCACTTCACTGAAATCCTGCAAAATCTCCAGCGACAACGTTGTTTTTTTTCCTCCCAGAAGTTTAATTCAAACTCTTTTTTTTCTGTTTGCTCTTTCCCCCCCAGTGCCAAATTGGGCCATCGCCTCTATCGCCTTTGTGGCGATCATCCTGGTGTTAGCGTGCTGCTTCTGCGTCTGCAAAAAATGGATATTCAAGAAGAAAAACAAAAAGAAGGGCAAAGACAAGGGCAAAAATGCCATCAACATGAAGGACGTCAAGGATGGGGCCAAAACCGAGGTAAAGACTTTGAACTATCGTTAAAATTCAGAGACATATCCCTCCGTACATGCTAATTTAATCACACTCTGTTTGTTTTTACTCGATTCTCTCTGCATGACGTTACACCAGAAGATTATTTATCCAGAAACATGTTTTAAACTATCCAGTAATGTTTGTTGTTGTTTTTTTTCTGTGTTCGACGTGGATTACATTTTTATAAATTCAGTGCTTCTAATGCTGTATGGTGACAGATTTGATTTGTCACATTTGCAGTCGACACATTAAGTTTTGTTTTCACCGACGTGCATGGAAACAATGTCACTGCAAATATGGCTGTCAAACACTAGTTTTTAATGCTCCTGTGCTGTATGTATTTTGTATGTATTATGTATTAATTGTGCCAAAAGAGATACATACAGTATTACTTACTATGATATTTCGCCACTTAATTAAAGACCAATTCAGTCTAATTACAGGAGAGTTAATGGAAGTCACTTAAATGGCTTCAGGTTGAAGAGAGAGTATTTCAGTCTCTCTCTTTTTTCTCCTAATTTCTGGTTCCTGTGAGTGTTTCTTTTTGTCATTTGAGGACCTGCTCACTTGTTGAAGAGTGTGAGTAACGTTTGCCGTGTAATGAAGTGGTATCCACCCAGAGAAATGACATCACCGAATGATAAACAAAACGGGAATTTCGCCAAATTCAACTGCACAGAGTAGAAAGACTTCAGGCGGGGTGTGGGAACATGTACAGCATCTCTGTTATCAGAGGTAGAACGTAGACGCTGCCAATGACTTTTTGTAGAGGACAGCATAAATGAAATGTTCAAAGACTCATTTATTTTCTTCTGGGATAGACGACAAGGTTTTTAACAAGCAGTTAGGTCAGTTGGAGTAGCTGCAGTCACTTATTAGAGGAGAACATTTCCCATCAACTTCCAATATCCTGACTGCCCTTTTCGTACCGTCCAATTTTTTTCGTTTTCAAAAAGCCATTCATCAAAATCAAAGACCTCAGTTATTGCTCAACCCTAATAACTCTGAGAGATCGGTGAATCTGCCACGTCTGAGGCGAGCGGTCATTTCTCCTGGTGTGCCCAGACTCTGGTGTGTTAACTCCTGTGTGTGGTTATTTTAATTTGTGTTTCTTCCTTCTATGTCCTCCTTATCTGTGTTGTGTCTGATGACTGTTCGGGATGGTCACTCGCGGTAGGTTCCTAATTGCTGTTGGATCTTCTTAAGCCTGCTGCTCTGATGTTTTTTTGTTTTTTTTTTGGTAGCCTCTTGACAACAACTTGACCCGTAGAACCAAATATATGTAACTATGCATACAGTACATGTATATCTACTGTATATATGTGCGTACATCCTGCATATGCACATATATATGTATGAAAGAAACACTGGGTGCGCATTGACAAGGTTGAACCATGCTGATTTTTGTGCCAAGCTAAAGTCTCCGGCCTTTTGAATCCTTTTTAAAAAAAATTGCATTTCAAACGAGTGGCGGCGAGCGAACGTAGAATGATTGAGAGGCTCTACAAGCAAACGTTCTTTTAACGTGCAGCCAGGTGAAAATGAATCACACCTCTCCTGGAGCCACAGGGTGCATCAAAATGTTACATTTGATTAATTAGGGGCGTCATATTTTCCTCAATCATTTTACATGCTCCACTTTTTTTCCTTTTTATAACCTTAAAAAAGACCACTCAATTTTTTTGGATTTACCCCCAAAAGGTGGAGACCAAGTGGCTCAGCGGAAAACGTTAAAAACCCAGTCAGTGTTGTTCAGCCTTTTGCTTTCACATGAGCAACTTGACAAACTTATATAAGCAGGCCCCCCCCCACCCCTCCAATGTACATTACAACCCCCTTTTTTACCAACACCTTACCTACCCACCGCTGGCATGATGCTTCTAGCTACCATCGGCGTAAGGGATAACATAAAAGCTTTTAGGGGTTATGATGGCAATGTGACTGTATGTCTGAGGGCGTAACCAGACTCGGGGAATGGGGATTCACACGCGTGAGCACCGGTTTGTACGACAGAGAATGCTCTGCATGCCTAACGAAAGAGACATCTTGGAAGGCAACTTTTGACGCTGAATGAATGACCTTGAGATCTAGTCTTTTTTGCCTCTTCAATCGCATGTTGGTCTTATAACAAACTCCTCCACCCCACCACATCCACCTCCTTCCTTCTCCTTCCCTCCTTCCTTTTCACCAAATACCACCACCACCACCTGCTACCCTTACCTGAGCGCCAGGCTAGCGAACGAGCAACTTCACTTCTCACTTCTCTGCCACTTCAGACACTTCCCAGTTGATATGTGTTTTTGCCAGAGACTTGATCTGCCTGAAATAACATCAAGGGAATTGTCTAACTGTGATCTTCGGAAGCATCTCTCTCTCTCTCTTTCTCCTTCTTTCTGTCTGTCCTCTCTCTATGTCTCTCCCCCTTTCTTCCTCTAATGCCTGCCCATTGCTCTCATCTCTGGCGCCATCATTTGATCTTTCCTCCCTTTAGACAGAAACACCCAGAGATTGATAGAAAAGCATCATCAGGGGACCAGGCCCGGGGCTTTAGTGCATCACAGAGCATGTCCTGGTGTTAACTGCTATGGTGTTTTAGTGCTTGCTTCCCCCCCTCCTCCGTTTCCCCCCTTTTATACACCATAAAACAAGTGGCAGCTTTTACAGGAGTAGGTCCGCTGGCAGGACCTGGGCGGGGAACGGCTGGCTGGGTGCTAGCACCAGCGACAAACAGGCGACACTGACTCTTGGTGGGTGTCTCCTTCAGGCCTTGAAGGATGAGGAGGATGCGGAGACAGGGCTGACTGAAACGGAGATAGAGGCCGAGCCCAAGGAGGACCAGAAACTGGGCAAATTACAATACTCCCTGGATTACAATTTCACAGAGAATACGGTAAGGATCTGTTCTCCGAATCTTTTTGTGTGTGTCGTTGTTTGCGAAAGGTCCTCCTTCGTAAGTATGGTCACACCCAACCTCTGAGGTGGTCCAGCTTTTTTTTATCCCTCCAGAGATTTTAAACAAGACCCACCCAGGTTGTGCACAACATTCTCCTTCTGTTGTATTACCACCGCTGTAGACAGAGTTTGGGTCACTGAAGCTTGAGTTCTCGAAGGGATATCGAGTTTGTGCCTTCGCCACCGAGCCTTGTAAAAGATACGGCACACCACTGGGACTTATTTCGTCTCTGAATTTGTTTCTTTCTTTCTTTCCACTTGATTGAAAACCAACCCATGCAGATATCCAGTTTTTAAAAAACCAGAACGAGGAAGCACATCAACCTCCTGGTGCCAGATGTTGTGTGACAGATAATAGATGCGATGCGTGAACATAGCGCTGTCCCTCACTGGGTTAGCTAACTCCCCATTATAAACAGAACTGACAGGCTGAGATTAGACAGTAACAGTCACTGAGTCACACACCGACATGGATACACATCCTTATCTGCACACACACACAAGAAAAATGCTTTTTGTGTCAATTTCATTGGTCAACAATCATTTTTAGCATGGTTCATATGGAGCGGGTCTAGACTCTTTAAATGTAATAATAATATTCACAGAGACCCAACAGTTCCCACCATGAGCAAGCAGAACCTGGGTCATGATCAACGGCCATCTGACATAGATATCAACCAAACGCCGATCTAGATGTCGGCACGATCGTTGAGAACCTGCGAGACGAGAAGGCAGAAAAACTCCAGGGAAGAAGTTAGTACCAAGCAGATGGAGAGAGAAGAGCTCAGTGAATCGCGGGAAGTCCCCAGGCAGTCTTGGTCTATAGCAGCACAGCTAAGGGGACGGTTCAGGACTCCCCTGAGCCAGCCCGATCTGTACGTTTTATCAAAAAAGGAGTGCCGACTCTTAAAGCCCAGAATGCGAGCCGGTTCCACAGGAGAGGAGCTTGATAGCTGAAGGCTCTGGTTCCCATGCTACTTTTTTTACGGATTGTAGAAATATGATGCTGATAGAATTCAGTCAACCGAGCTGGCTGGCAGGTTTGAACCCAGAACCTTCTCGCTGTGAGCTGACTGTGATAACCGCTGAAGAAAATGACAAAGTATTGAGTCACTTCATAAAAAAAGGGGGAATTATGAGGACAATATTACATTTCATAGAGTTGATCTGTCATGTAGTGGGAGGCAGTGACAGGTCCCTGTATGAGGTTCTTGATTACAATGGTAATAAGCTTCACAGTGGCGCTAAAGTGTAATGAATGGATGACAGTTTTCACGCTTTGTGACAGTGACCTCAGAGAAGCCGGGGCTCGCCTCAGCCCGGCTCGGCTCGGCTCGGCTCATTGGCGCTCCGGCTGCCTCTGAAGTTAAAGAAGCTCACAGGAGACAGACCTATAAACCCAGAGAGGCAGCCCACATCTGACCCACTTTCAGCTCAACACAGTCGCCTTCAGGACATGTTTTATTTTATTTTTTAATCCTCAGGCTTTGAGACACATGCAATCAATGTGAGTGCTCTAGAACGGCGTGAGGAGAACCGCCACAGGTGATTGGTTTAATGCTTTGGCTGTAGGTGTCTCTATGAAACAGAAGGCTGCGTGTGAACTTTCAATAGTTACTGATTAGCAGCTCTTAAAGAGAAGATATTAGCAACAATGATTGTCTAGTTTGGGGTAATTGGTGGTTAGAAATAATATTTGATTACTTTTGAAGGATGTCAGTGTTTCTCGTCACAGCTGGAAAAAACCAGCCCAGTATCCCTTTAGATTGAGTTTATATTTGACGATTCTACACTGAAGCAAAGAGTTTACTTTATATAACTCAAGACAAATGTGTTTATATCTTTTCTGGCATGATGTGCTTGAAGGCCATCATGGAGAGGGCTGAAAAATCTTTTACACAGCCTCCTTGAAAGCTCAAGTGGGAGTTACAAAGCCTTCCTGACCTTCTGTATGATGGGCATGTAGCATGTTCATATTATGTCATATTGGACACAGCACAGGCCCAAGCACCAACAGACCAGGACTCTTTCTGAATCATAATCTCTCTAAAGCTAGAAGCAAGAGTTTTACCAATCTTGAAACCCATTGGCTATCGTCGGATAACAAGTTGGTCATTGTTTACAGTCCGATTAGAAACTTGAGGCACAAGAACGGTGTTGAGAGACAACGTCTATGACCAGATTGTTTCAAAAGCAGCCAGTTCACAGAGCTTATACAGATTCCGCTTCTTTTGCTCTCCGCGAGGACTCTTTACTTGCAGCAATCAAAGCTCGCACAAATGTAATTGGTCAATACTACTTAGACTACAAACAACAGCCAGGCATTCCTTTGTAGATATTTTAGTTGCTTGAACTTGTGCACAGATGTATTTTGACAGGTAGCCGTCAGAAATGTCGTTATTAAATGTGAACTGGAGGGGTTTTGCACAATAAGTTCAGGGGAAAAACAAATGATATAACTTCTGAGTGATGGTCTTTATCAGATTTGTATCTATAAATCTTTATATATGTCATGTCAGGTGAAGGTGAATACTGCCAGCCAGTGCTGCGGATCATGAAAAAGCTGCAAATCCCAAACGGCTTGGTTAATCAGACGTGCTTATGGACTTTTTGGAAACCTGAAAAATTGTCTCTAATGAGCTACACAGCAACCACCGCAACCACCACAAAATAACATACTAGATGAATATCCAGAGAGATTTCTCATGATTGCCTAAAAGATTTGGTGTTAGGAAAAAAAAAGTTGGGAATCAATGATTTGTGTGCGTGCAGAGGCCGAGGCAAGAAGATCAGGCCGAGTAGGAAAAGACGTGCAGATTAATGTCAGGTCCTCGTGGCAATGAGTCTCAGCTTTGTTTCTGTCTGTTAACCACCACAAATGGCTGCCGCCCCTGGTGTTGATGATCCTGTCTTTTTACACTAATGAGACGAAAAGGTTTTGTAAAAGATCCAAATCACTGGACGACGCGGCTACATCAGGCAAATACACAGCAAATGAACCACAAAGAGCCCTCTCAGCACAGTAGGGAGGGAATTATAATGTCATTCCTACTTTCAACATCATTACCGTTTTCCTTGCTCTTTTAGCAGGTCAAAGAAACAGGCCTATCGCGTCGTGTCCGGTCAGAATATGTGAATTTTAAACTCACTATACATTCATGTTAATTGTTTTTTTGTTTATTTCAGAATTTCCCCCCTGACAGTTTATTTCCGAAATACCGCACAAGGCTGCTTCGGTAAATATTAGCTATAGGAAAATGACTTTTGGGTCTTTCTTGGAAAGTGTGTATGTGTCTGTGTGTGCAGTGGTCACAACAGGAACTGTGATGCACTGGGACAAAGCTCTCCAAGATAAGCTGCCAAGGGCTGAATCACCATGCTGAACCCATTCTGCTCGGCGTGCTGCTCAGTGGGCTGAGAAGTAACACAGCAAACAGGGAGAGGGTTAATACCAGCAAACCCTCTGCTCTGATAGAGCCCAAGTCCTCGGTTAAACAGAAACACCCGCACAGATGTGCAAACACAAAGTCACATTTGCACTCTCGGATGTGTAAGTCAACAGCCAGGTGCTGAAACAGTAGATTAACATACGGACGCGTGACAATCCTGAAGTCTACGTTGTGGCTTTGATACACCCCCCAAAAGACTACAATACCCATGAGCCTTAGTTGCTGTTGCCATTGGGAGTGATTTGAGGATGCTTCGTCTTTGCAGTTTAAAACAAATTCCATGACTAAAGTTCCTAAACTCAGAGTTTTCTCAGCAGCGTAATGTTTTACCTTGCAAACCACTGCGAGCTCTCGTTTGAGATCGATAGTTTCAGTTGTTTTTGCGTCTTGTGTTTTGTGACAAACTGTGAAAGAGCTTCGGTTGAGTGTCATTGTCTTACGTTGCCCAAAATAGCAACTCTGCTTGGCTCATGTGTCCCCTCCTTTCTCACTACATCGAAAATTGATAGGTCCACGACTGAGTACTGTAAACAGGCCGGTATCTTTTTTCTGGTATCTGGTGGTATAAGCCCCTGTGGAATAGGAAACAGCAATATTGGAGATTCAGTGTCATCTCATACTCATTGTATAAAGATACCCATTCCTCTCCTCTTTGCCCAAGACATTCATGTAACGGATAGTTCTCCACGTCTTAATTTCAAGCTGGTAAAATTAAAAATTAAAATCGCTTAAGCCTGACATCTCCCGTGAAAATATTTCATTGACCAGTGACCAGATCTTGATTAACTATACAGTATATTAACATATTTGTCTTTTTGGTTTTAATTTAGTCAATCCTCGTTTATCAGATTCGACTTTGATTCGACTGAATATGTATTTTGTTTTGGAAGATGTGACAGATTTGACAGGATTCTCTGTTAGCAGCTTCTCAAATCTTATGATTTGCTGATTTTCCAACTTTGATTCATCAAATCAAATCAAATCAAATCAGATTTTATTTGTATAGCCCAAAGTCACAAAGTACATTTACCTCGGAGGGCTTTACAATCTGTACAGGGAGTGACACCCTCTGTCCTTAGACCCTCGGTTCACGTAAAGGTTTAAATCTTACGGCGCATAAACTGTAAGTGGAACAAAAACAAAGTAGTTGTCACCTTGGGATCACAGGATGTGGGATTGGATGTATGACATCGAATGATTAAATGAAAAGTAAAGGGTAATATAACTGCAGCTCTGACTCTAATATGAAAATTACAAACAGCGCAAGCAAGAAATAAAACAGTTGAAATGAAATGGCAGGAGCTGGAAAATCACCACGTTACACCAAATTACTCCGTCATTGTAGCTGAAGGGGGTTTTCCTAAAACTCACTGCCTCCACTTAAACCAATTTTGAGCAAATTAGGACGAATAAGTGACTTCAGGAAAAGCTGCGAAAGTGAAATTGAGTAAAACAATATGATTTATGCATGATTTCACTTCAAGGGGTTCTCTGCTGGTTTTTTGATTTTGAGCAAAGGTGCTCCTTATGAGCTGTTGGAAAACCCAGTCTCGAGATGGCGTCTCACACAGTACGAGGAAAGATGCAATTACCTGATGCAGAAAACTACATATCAACACTTCCAACCTCTTCCTGCTCTTATCTCGGTGCCTCTTTCCGCTAAAGATGGCATGACATGCCGTGTCTGCCACAGTCTGTGCTGATGGATGGGTGGAAATCAGAAGGACGGCGTGCGCGGATGGATTGCTACACTCAAAATCCGAGTGTCACTTCACAGCACCGCGGCGCAAACATCACGCTTGCATCTCAGCTCAGGTAAATGACAGCTACAGTAATCGTACGTCTTTTATTTGCCTTCGGAGGTGTGTAACTATTTCGCAGTGAGTGATCCCGATAAGCTGCACGCAGATGTGCAATTATAGGAGTTATATTTATGTCAGAGTGGTCCACTGAAGTCATGACAGACTCTCGTGTCAGTGTCGGCAGGGTGTGTTTTCAAGGTAATGTCAAGGAAAATGTTGTGCATCACCTGGGGGAGCAGTTAATGAATCAAAGATACTCCATAAGTGCCATAATGTTCTCGTCCTGTCATGTGTGTGTGCATAAAGCAAACGTGTGTGTGTGTATCTGTGGTACATTTACACGGTGTTGATCATTTCATGAAGACCTTTCCCTAACTGGAATCTCACCAACATCCAATGCAGATTTGCTACCCACCGACATATAACATAACACCATCAGGGCATGAACTCATGCTGTATATGTCATGATAAATGCAAACTCACATAAGGTGCATTTAGCTGAGTGAAGTTTTAGTTATGTCAACATTTCCTGGGCGAGGAGCTGCTCTGAAGAGCAGAAATAATCCAATTAGTTGAATTAAAAAATTAATGTGTGGAAGCAAATTGCCGGAGCATCAGATGGAGGCCAATTAAGAAGCAAAGATGGAAGCCTGATTTAAAATAGAAACATTATTGACATTAATTCAGAGCCGAGCGTGATCCTGCAAACTCCACAGGCTGATTTACCAGCTTAGCTACCTACATGTATCTACTTGTTTCATGCTGGAAGGTCCGACTCTCTGACCTCGGAGCCCGGTTCGACTTAGACTGGCTGGATCTGGTCTTGATTAAATAATCCAAACTCAAGGCCCACTTACAAACTTTCAGATGTGTCACATGATTGGGGAGAAAGTGGACAGATGATATGGATGGAGGATTTATCAGTTCATGTCCTGCCACCTTTATTCTGAAGTAGCTGTCCTTGCTCTCAGGATAGAGATACAACTACTCAATGTCCCCATGTTCAGCCTCAGTGGTTCCACTTTGTTATCTGAGTCTGCGGGGGCTTCTATGTTGTTTACCCACCTGTTGCATCGAGGGAGTGAGACAGCTCTCAGTTAGTGATGGTCAGAACGGCGTCTACTTGGCGTCTTCTCTGTAACGCAAAGAGAAAAGTCGTGTTCACGTAACAATCAAAACAAGTTTTAACCCTGCAGTGACGTCTTTAAGACAATCTGGATAACAAGTGTTTGGATAAAGGCCAGGTCAAAGTCCACCTCCTAGTGAAGACCATGTGTAAAGGTGGAACCTCTCTCAGTGGACCTTGAGTTGGGATTCAAAGTTTCTAGGGTCAAGAATGAATTTTGATACGTTGCTACATCCAATTCAAGTACATTGATCTTTTTGTTTTGTCCTTTTCATCTGAATACCACTGTGCTCCTGTGGGCTTCACCTAAATTCTAGTGTTCAGGACAGTTTTTCAAGTATTTTAAAAAATCCTACCTTTGTTCTGCCATAAGAAAAAATAAGAAAAACCTAAATTTATGGTTTCATGTCTGTGAAATCGATCTTCCTTCATATTGGTGGTTATTTTCCTTACGACCATTACCAACTGGAGGTTATTGTTTAGTGTCGTTGGTGGCTCCACACAGTAAACTGATGCCGCAGAGCTCCATGGCTGAGTGCCCTGGTCAGCCTCCAGATTGCTGCTTGATGGCTGCCTGATAGGAAGTTGATTGACTGACTAGCTGGGCCCCCTGAGAGGACTTTGAGTAGAGGCTCTGACTGGCAGGTCAATCAGCCTCCCCCAGTGTGGTTATCAATTATCGGCCGTATGTGAACAGAAACAGTCCTCTCATTCCTACTCTGACACATCCTGACCTTTACGATCTCTTCAGCCGCTGCCAACACAACCTTCTCATATTACCACCATATCCCAGAAAAATGAATCATCTTTAAGCCCATTATGAAGGAATGATTGATAGAAGACAAGATTCTAGACATTTCTTTAATATGGTTTCTCTGTAAGGATGTTGGTGGGATGAAGGTGCAAGTCCTGCTCATTTGGATTACTGGTGCCTTCTCTCACTTTTTAACCCTTCGTCTTCCTCTTTCAGCTCATAGTGGGGATCATCCAGGCCGCAGAGCTGCCTGCTATGGACATGGGCGGCACGTCCGACCCATACGTAAAGGTCTACCTGCTGCCTGACAAGAAGAAGAAGTTTGAGACCAAGGTCCACAGGAAGACCCTCAACCCCGTCTTTAATGAGCAGTTCACCTTCAAGGTACATCTCACGAGGGTTTCATTTCGTTTTTTCTCCCACCGAAAAAAAATCGTTTGCTGGAGATATTCTGGCCCCGCTGACGATCTGATTTGCATGCAGCCGTGAATGTTGGGAAGGTATGGAGACAGCAACCAGCTGGCACATTAACAAGCTCCTGACGGACTATCTCTCACACACAGTTACACTCGCACAAACACACACACACACAGTGAGGCTCAACGTGACTGGGATTAACACAGGCAGATGCACTGCTGCACCCTGGCCTCGCCTCGGCCATAATGGATGCATGGCTGTTGCTCAGCAGTGGGGGAAAGTTTTGTTATTGATCCGACAGTGAAGAGCGCAGGTGTGTATGGTAAGTTCAGCATAATGTGACGTGATATCCATTTCAGTACTTCTTTTTTTTGCCATTTTAAATGTGTTAAAACAGAAAAACAGGATCATCAAGATGACTTTTCAAAGCAAACCCTCACTTTTCTTTCCTTTTTAAAAAAAATCTTGGAACATTTAATAAGTTTTGTCCCAAAATCGAAGGGAATCAAGGGTCACGAGTACTTTTGGAGACTCCTTTTCACCTTTCTTTCACACATCCCAACTTGTATATGATATCTGATGATGATAACCTGATAACACCGTCTATCAGAGCAGCGACTGAAGGAGTTGTGACTGATCTGGAAACAGAAATACCATCCACCCACTCCAAAAACACACACATCTGACTCTGCTTGGCGTGTAATTCCCTTTAGAAACATTACAGGGTTTTTCTATGGAAGTCCGGGAATGACGGCATTAAATCTAGGACATGATAAACTTTACAAGAAGTTATTTCAGGGATGCATTGTATTCCATTCTACTAAGCAAACTGGTAACTCAATCTTTCATCATATTGGCATTTATTTTCTCGATGCTTCCTCTTTAACCCAACTTGTTTCCGTCATTGTGACACACTGGGCCTCTTGATAGAGTTCAGGGGCAGCAGCAGAGCTGAAAGGATAAAATAAAGTAACTAACTTGGCTCATTCGTTTATATTACACACAACATGTCTACATTTGGACTAGTTCCAACTGTCTTTATAATCTTCCCCCTTTGTTAAAACAGGTCGGCCTTTGTGCTAAAGTCTCCTGTCACTGCTGTCGTCCTGTTCAGGTCCCCTACGTAGAGCTCGGTGGAAAGACGCTGGTAATGACAGTGTACGACTTTGACCGCTTCTCCAAACACGATGCCATCGGCGACATCAAGGTGCCCATGAACAAGGTGGACTTCAGCCACGTAACAGAGGAGTGGCGGGATCTGCAGAGCGCCGAGAAGGAGGAGGTGAGACTTGTGAAACCTGTGTAGGCAGACGCACATGTCAAGAGTTCACTCACTCCAGAGAAAATGGGAAATGAGAAATCATTTTGTGACACCCGTCTCTGCCTTTTCAATAATAAGAGTGTTTTATATTGGTGCTTACATAAGTGATATCACAATGATTATTTTGCTGTGTTCAGCAAGCCATTTGTGTTCGACACACAAATGTGTTGCCATGGCTGAAGTAATCCATCTCCCCTGGAAATGTCACTTAATCAGATGTCCACACTTCCCCTTCAATTAATAGAAGTGTGACTTTCCAGGCAACAGTTCAGGAGATTCAATTTTCATGGTAAATGTCATGGCATATAGCACATGTTGCCAGGGGAACCTCATTTTTAGCATTACGGAGGTTTGAATTAAAGGTTAATTATAACAGTGTCGAATGGCTGGTGGTGTTGTTTGAGTTGAAGGGCATCACTATACTTGCACACCTGCACCTTGACAATTTTACGCAAGGATGGAGACAGTGAGGCGACGCAGCTGAGTGGAGAGCAGTTACAGAAAGAGACCATGAAACTTTCCACCATCCAACTGATGAAAAACTATAAAAACAAAGATGTCATATCAGCACTTACCTGTCAGTCAAAGCGTCCGCGCTCTTAATCCTGCATAACTTTAAGCCTTAATATAACCTGAACAGGTGAGTTGTATATAAATTCACCCTCAGTACAGTTGTCATGAACGGGGAAATTAGCTACAGAGACCAAAACAGTTTTTTGTACCAGGCTGTAAACATGTTTATTTCTGCTTTTAACATAGGGACTTATGGAGACTAACTCACTTCTGGAGCCAGCCTCAAGTGGACCTTTGAGGAACTGCAGTTTTTGGCATACGTTAAATTAAATTTGCTTCATATAGCCCAAAATAACAATTTGTCTCCGAGAGCTTTGCAATCTGTACAACATTTAACCCCCTGTGTTCTTAGACATGCAAAAAACTGAACATTAGAATTTACTAATTCGTGCCAGATCCGTTGTCTTGATTTCCAAAAATTGAGTTTATGTTACAAGAGTTGTAGCTTTTTGTGTATTTGAAGTAACATAGCAACAGTTTATTCATATAGAACGTTGCAATATTCACTGTTTTACACGTGACCCCCAAACTCATTCAAAGATTTCAAGGCTATGCCCCCAGATCACCACTAACACCAGAGCCACGCCTGGACTAAACAAACAAGATGCAACATGTTAATCAGTGATAATTAGATGTGTTGGTAGGTGTACCAGCTGCTTCCCCCTGCGTTCAGCCTTCATTGTAGGCTAAGTAAGTAAGTGGTTGTGAGATGATTGAAGAGATGCAGGAGAGAGGATAATATATAATAATTTATATATATATACATATACACATTTTAAACACCCAGAAAATCAGGTTTCTGCTACAGGAAGTTGTTTTTCTGTACTCTTTCCTCTTCAGGATTTATTTTAAGAGATAACAACATATAAATATATAGAAAGCAAAGAAAAACCCACCATATAAGTCTTTTAAAAGTGGCCTCAGTGAAAAGGCACCAGAAGGAATCAAATCAGAGGTTCAGTACTCCACCTGCACACAAGTAGCACAAACCTCTTTACTTTAAGGTCAAATATGAAGTAGCAGGTTCTGAAAATGCCCCTTTAAGTTGAAAAGGCGGCTGTTGGCCTTTTATAGTTCATAGAAAATATCACAGAGCCTGGTCACCGACCTTGACAGGCATAATTAACCGCCGCTCCTTCTCTTGCTGCCCTCCAGGGGAGTGTGTATTTGTGTTGATTAAAACCAGCCCCTTGTCATCAGTTTAGGAGTATTAGTCATTGGTTTTGTAGTGCAACTGTCAAGATATTAGATGATAAATAAAACGAGTGGGGGGAGGCATTTCCGGTACGAAACCACAGCCGCTTCCAGCACACTGATTCTGCATGTGGAAATAAGCCTTGATTGGAACTTGATGAAATAAAACAAAGGTCGATACTCTGGTCTGATTTGTCTCCGATTTATAATCTTCCTGGCTAAATGGCCACGCGTAAAGCAGATGTGACCTGAGAGGGAGTTATTGACTGCGTCTGCTCCTTTTGTTGATAAGAGGTTATGTCGGGAATATGAATTGCTCTTGGCTCAGTGTATGATAATGAGGTTTGTGTTGTGATTTCTGTGGAACCAGTGAAGTGATTGCAGTCAGTACTTTTCCGGGGGCCAAGCGATGAGTGACGAACAAAAGAGGGGAGCTGATATTAGAGAGCATTCAAACCAAAAACAAGAAGCCAGATCCATAGTGGAAGATTGAGTTTTTCAAAGATTATTTTTTTGGCCTTTTCAAGCTTTATTTTGATAGAGACCGATGAAGCTCTGACTCAGAGATGCAGGTTTCAATTGATGTTTTTTTGGAACGTGAAAATATTTGAAAATTGATTGACCTGCAAAGTAGAATTATATGAAATACATGGATATATATATATATTAAACAAGGGGCATCCTCTGTGGGTGTGAAGTGAAGCCGATACAGAAGTGCCAAAAACTGCAGTTCCTCAAATGTCCACTTGAGGCTGGCTCCAGAAGTGAGTCAGTCTCCATAAGTCCCCATGTTCACAGCAGAAATAAACATGTTTACAGCCTGGTACAAAAACTGTTTTGGTCTCTGTAGCTAATTTCCCCGTTCATGGCAACTGTACTGAGGGTGAATTTATATACAACTCACCTGTTCAGATTATATTAAGGCTTAAAGTTATGCAGGATTAACAGCGTGGACACTTTGATTGACAGGTAGGTGCAGTTTCAGATAGCTTAGATAGACCAACACGGCGACAACCAGAGCCACCACACACGTTTTTGTAACATGTAGTCAGTGGTGGAAAGTAACTAAGTGCTTTCACTGGAGTACTGTACAATTCTGAGGTACTTTACTCGAGTATTTCTAGAGGCCAATGTTAAATTTGTTTGTTTAATAACTTTACTTTTAGTACTGTATGTATATTTCGATGCAAATGCTTCTGTACTTTTACTTTCTCCTAGTAGCAGTGCTTCTTTTACTCCAGCAAAAAAAAAAAAAGATACTTCTTCCACCTCTGCATTTCATAGAAATCATCTGTCATTAGTTGTAGCAGCAGCTGCAGTATCACTAGCATACTTCTACGTGCTTTAATTGGACTTTATTAGGCTTTATTAAGCTCACCATTTCATTTATTCAACTCTCGCTGCAGCGGAGTTTCTCACTTGAGAAAAACTATAATTGAGGTAAACGAGCAGTGTGTGTTTGTCGGTATTTTGAAATTATTTTTTCATTTATCCAATAAGACAGCAGACAGCTGGCTCACATGATGACTAACCTTGTTAACAGCTTGTCCTGCAAACGGCTCAGCAGAATGCTTCGGATATACAATTACATTTCTCTCCAAAGAAATTGTCTCCATTTGTCTTTTTCGTTTTTATTGTGGGCTGCATATGTTCTTGGCTGCTGCTGTAATGTAAATATAAACACCTCTCATGAACGCTGCTTATAATAGACCCACAGGAGTGCAAGAAGACCTTCTCAGGGGAGTAATTGGTAGTCAGGGAAACATATTTCATCTTAAGTTATCACATCGATGCGAGGATGCTTTCCCAGCGGTCTTCCATTTTAAATCAGTAATGTTTTTAACCTGACGCCGCCAGATGGTTTGTTAAACAGAAGCATCTGGGAAATCAGTTTGGAGAAGGGCAGACACCTTAAAAAAATAAAAATAGGGGCCAGGTGATTGGATGAACCATCTGTCTATCACAGATGAACAACAGAACGAGATCAATAAACTATATAATGTGATCAAACTCACATATTTTCCATCAGTGACGATCGTTGCTCTTCTTTCATGGACCAGTTCTGAAGCACGGACGTTGATTGGTCTGTGCTCGGACTCAAACACAAAGCCCGGCACGTGATGGATTATGAATGAAACAATCACGTCTGCTCCTGCTCTTCATGTAAAGATTTGTTCCACCACTTTCACAACTCTAAGAAGTCACTAAATCGGGGCGGTCGGTAGCGTAGTGGGTTAAGCGGCCGCCCCGTGTGTGGAGGCTATAGTCCTCGCTGCAGCTGGCCCCGGTTCGAATCCCGCATTGTGTCACTCCCCCTCTCTCTGCTTCCTGTTTATCTCCAGCTGTCCTATCATTAAAGGCATAAAAGGCCAAAAAAATAATCTTTAAAAAAGAAGTCGCTAAATCACGCGCTAACTTTTAAGTATTTTTGTTTTCTGACTGCTGAATCATGTCGGCTGATCTTCCCGTGACATTTCGACATTAGAAAGCACCATGCTTAGAAATCTATGCACTTAAAGCAATTACAAACACTTACCACTGTCACTTATGTAAATTTTAAGCACATTTGCGCACTAATCATAACTGCACACCGTAATTACTGTATATAACTGGATAACCCGGTGTTACTGTACTGTACTTTAACCTTTTAAAACCAGCACTTTTTATATAGACACGGTGGTGCATCATCCAAAGCAGAGCCACATAAACAACACATGTTAAAAAGGCAAACTAGAGCTTCAGATGTGGTTGGCTGAACAATTTCTAATGTGCTTTGGAGGGGAATTTACAAGATATTTTTTCCCCCTCATCTCTCAGCGAGCATCTGCTGCCAGCATGTGATGCAGTAAATTTGGGTTTAGTGGTTTTGCTGTTAAATCTGTTCTCACCTCTGCAATATCTCCTCGCCTGTCCAACAGCAAGAGAAGCTGGGCGATATCTGCTTCTCCCTGCGATACGTTCCCACCGCCGGCAAGCTGACCGTGGTCGTCCTCGAGGCCAAGAACCTGAAGAAAATGGATGTGGGAGGCTTGTCAGGTGAGGAGAATTGTAATGATGACTTTCCTTTTGTCTGTAATTATACATGCACTGCAACACATCACCGGCCACGAGTTTTTCCCACAAAAAGTTGCGTTCAAGAAACCGTCAATGATTGAAGACAATATGTCGAGGAATGGAATGAACAACTAGAACGAATGAAACGTATTCCTGCTGCGGCGGGGCTCCAGCAATAAACCCACATAACATTAAGATCAATAGATGACATTTATCACAATACAGTCAACTGAATAGCAAGTCTGATGTCATGGTAACAGAATGTGCCACTTGTTTGGGCAGAAGAGGGGTGGACATGCTCGTGCACGCAACACCTGCAGGTTCACAAACAACGTGGAGTCCGAGTCTTTTTTCAATCTCAGTCCCAGCTCGGTCTTATTCTCAGTTTCCCCTTTATGAAAAGTCTGAATGCGGCACTGTGAAGCTTGAATCTCATTTTGTGAAGCGATGGTTTATTTCCTGTGGGGGCAAATCAGCGATGTGGGCAAAGGTGCGTAGCAGAGCCAGCTGTGTGTGTGTGTGTGTCTGTGTGTGTGTGCATTAGTTTGAAATCTGAACTTGATTTACTACAATTATCATACAAGCACATCAAGGCCAAAAGGTTTCCTCTCGGGATGTAGAAGCCTCTACAGCTAGATTGCATTCAATTTAATAGTGTAATATTATGGATGAAATGATTGAGTATGATCTTTAGTTGCAGCCTTAAAGGGTGTAATCATGGGATCGTGAGAGAAAACCGCTAATCCTCATCAGGTGGAGCTGGAGCCAATCCCAGCGGGGTACAGGCGACAAGTCGCCAACCTACAGACGAACAACCATTCACGCTCACATTCACACATACCGACAATTCACTAACAAGGACCACGCCCGTACAGATGAAGTTTGAACATGTTTATTACAAGTGACGTTCGGGAAGCATGGGTGGTATGCTGCGGGGAGGGTTTAGGGAAAAGGGGGGTTAGAGGGGTTGAGGGATGGAGGGATGATGGGATGAGGGGTGGAGGGAGGGATGAGGGGAGGAAAGGTGAGAGGGATGAGGCGGGACCATCGGCAGAGTGGTCCTGAGGTTGACGGGGGGGGATCCTGGAAGGAACCTGGGGAGGATGGAGACTCTGAGTGGGGAGAACCGTCTCTCTGCGACTCTACGGATTAGAGCCCCTGGTTCCTGTGTGAGAATGGAGACGAGAAAAGGGGGGGACAAAGCGAGAAAGAGGGTTTGGTGGGGTGGGATGTGACGGTGGCGTCAAAGAAGCAGTGGATGGAAAAGGAGTGCTTAAGTACGTGGAGAACGGAAACTGAATGAGTACGAGGCGTGGCCCTTATTCCCAAACCCAGTTTATAAAAACTAAATTTTAGAGTCACCATTTAACCTGTTGAGTGCATTTGCTTTGGACTGTGGGAGAGAACCCACACAGACTCACACAAAAAGGCCACAGCCGGGCTTCAAACCAGCAACCTTCTCACCGTTTGCTGAACTCCTTAAAAAGACAGAATGCATCAATCTTCTAAAAAAAAAAATCTACAGGCGAAATCCCACAACGCGATCAGTCGTGTACGATGAACTTTTTGACCTCACACTCGCTTTTTTCCGGCGTCACAATCTCTTCCTCGCCCTTCTCTTTTGAGTGCTCGTTCATTGTTTTGCCACATCTAGAAAAGAGTGACTCAGATGAGCGTCACAGGTCGACGACGCTTCAATCAGACTTTGTTCTTTTTTACCCATTTACGTCTCAGGTGCTGCAATACAGCCGCTACTCATTCACCCGAGCTCACCTCAAAACTGATATTGCCTGACGCGGATAGTGACCGAGATTAATTCACGTGTGACACGCAGTTAACTTGTAAGATTATCGCTTAATCTACGGGCGCCTTATCTGAGATGAAAATCCAGCATTATAACAACGAGGTGGAGGTGTCGTATTGATCTGAAACACAAATACAGAAATCACACAATAAGCCGCTCCTCGCCTCTCCTCTCTCCACTCCTTTGACTTTCTTCAGTGGTTTCATTTTTAAATTCCCTGGTGTGCACTTCCCCCCTGCCTCGACTCTTTCTGCTGCAATTACCGTACACCTGGGTCCACTTGCTTTCTGCTCGACGGCCCCAGTCTCTCTCCATATAAGCCTAAACATCCTGCGAGTACAGTAACACGGCTCACGTTAAAAGCTCAGAGCTGCCTTTCATCTATCAGACGGGTACATGCAGCCATTTGGCAGAGAGAAAAAAAAGAAAAACACCCTCCCCCGCTGCCATTTTATTCTACTGGCATTAGCTCTCACCTGTACCCATTTGCATCGTGTATTTTTGAGTTGTCAGCCACATTCGACGAAAAAATGGTGTGAATCTGTTCGCGCTTGACGGCCGAGTTTGTCTCTTACAGAGCAGGAGAAATAGCAGGGAAGCCAGACAGTTTGACACCACATACTGTATGTCACATTTAATTGGAGCATGTTTTATCTGTGTGCACTGGTCTGTGGGTTTCGGGGGTGAAATTATTAGCATACAGTAATAGCACAGTGCATGTTTTTTCTAATTACACACAACCAGAATATACCCTAAATTGCAGTTTGGGGTTTTTGATTTTGGTTAGGTGCCGACTGCTTTTTTCTGCTCGGAGAACGGGCTTAAAAGTGTAGCAGATGGATGAAATAATGGGCAGGTCTGTAATAACAATAATTAGCCTCCATCCACAGGGCGGCTCAGCCAGAGCTTAAGAAGGAGGACAAGTAATTGATGGCCTGGGATCAGCCTTCTCCTCTATTGTCATCCTGTTTACCGTGCCTAATTATGGCTCAGAGAGGAAGATGTGGGTATTATCATTAACCAATGTATAATCAGAAATAATTCTTTTGATTGGCTCTTCATGAAACATCCCTCCAAATCTAACTGCACGCTGTGTGTCCTACAAAAAAAAAAACAGAAATGATATTTTTTTAAAGGACAGTTGACTTTTGCTGCTCTTTAGGATCGTTGCTACTTAAGTGCCGGTGATGCACCCGGGCACCATGCTCTTTAGCTGTCGTCTCAAAATAATCCCCAGCCTCATTGCAGACAAGTTACTCCTCTGTCCTCTTTAGCCGACTCCGCTGAAATGTATAGTTACGGCATCCATTATGGCGACTCGCAAAAGGCAATCGCATTTTGAAAGACCCCTTGAAAACTCCAGGTGGGCGGTGCGTTTCACAGACCAGAAAGTGAGTTATAAAAGCTTGTAATTGCAGCAGCAGGCTAAGTCATCAACAACTCTTTCAACCTCCCACAGATGTAATTTTGTCCTAAGGAGCACAAAAAAAATCACTTATTGTCTGAAACGGTGTGTTTTATAATACTTGGAGCTGCTATGGTTTATCCCCGGCATGCTGCACCATCGGAGGTGAGTCAGACTCAGAAGTGTCAGACACAAAAAAAAAGGCTAAGCGACTCCAAATGAGGACATGTAGGTTCATAGAGGCAGTAGTGGCGGCATCCCATCCTCTTTGTACCCCCTGAAGACTTCCCAGAGGGCTGCACACAACCAGGTAATGGCTCACAGAGTGGAGGGGGTTATCTAAGCACACAGGCGTCGTGTTGGCGGTAATGAAGCCGCGCTGCCCCGACCCGGTGCTCCAGCTCACCGTCAAGACTCTCGGCTGGAGGGTTTATTTGTCTTGGTGCTCGTGCTGGTCGGACTGAGAGGTTTTCTCCTTGTAAGGGCCAGTGGGATCATTAGGATGATGAACAGACGCTACCTGAAAGAGATTAGTGCTCGCAAGCATTTATTTTTTCAGTGTCTGTTTCTTTCTGAATTTTGCTTCAATCTAAACAAGAAGATAACGAGAAGCAGATGAGTTACAGGAAGATTTCTAAGCTTTGAGATAATTAAGACTCTCATTGTTAAAACAACGAGACTGCAACACAACATCGCCAAGATCTCCCTCAGATTTTGCGGAGGCGGTTTTTTCCACGCCTTCGGAGAACTGCGAACGCTTTGTGTTTGTGCGGTATGTGTGTCATTCGCCACCGAGTCGAGTGTGTAAAACTAAACCGACAGTCACCCTTGGGTGCACACACCATGGCAAATCCAAAATGATGGAAAGGAAGCTAAGATGACAGCCAGGCTATATTTAACCCCGCTCGTATCGGTGTTCATTTGGCACAACTCTGCTGCCAGTGCCCGCAGCAGCTACAAGTCGATGAACACGGAAGAAACTCTTTGTTCGGTGCCATATGTCTGTGCACCCCAGTATAGTATTGAAGTTTTCAACTGCGAGAGGCACTACCCTCACCAAAATCATCTGAGTGAGTCACAGCTGGCAATTATTCACAGCTTGAAATACAAACCGTAAGTAACCGCTTTAAAATTAGACAGCTTTAGCGGCTCTACTGAACTCTGCAGCTGATTTGGCTCACTTCTCCAGAAACCTGCTTCGAGCCTCCTGGGGGAAATGTATAGACCACTGATAGTGCATCGCCTCATAAAACTATGGCCAAGATCCAGGACTCAGATGAGTAACCCTCAGGATAGCGAAGGCGAGCCTCATCCTCACATATGTGAGGAAGCGCTCTTGCATCAGGAGCGCTGGCATTCATCCATGAAATGGGGGAGATTACACCCGTCTGGGATAAGGCGGTAAAATGGGCCGGATATGAGGTACGGCGAGCCTCCCAAAACTCAATAATGCCAAACTCTCATCTGCTCGCCAGAAAGATAAGGGCCGCCTGGACAGCAGTGATGTGGCGCCACAGGTGTGTTTTCTTTTTTCAACACTGAGAAAGGGTTATCTCGTATAATCCCATTCAGCTGTTGTATTGTATGTTTATTCAGGCACAGTTACCAATATGAGAGGATACATGACATGCACTCAACATGTCGGAGCACTGTTTCAGCAAACAGTTGTAGGCAAAGACAGATATCTTGGAGTTTATCTAAGAGTGCTTTCTTTTTCCACCTTTCCAAACCCAAAAGGAAAGATTAAGTAATTAAGCTGTCTTCATCAACATGATTACTTAAGGCATTGTAAAGCTGCTGCAGTTACAGGAAGCTTGTTAGCCGAGCATGCCAACTACATAATTTTTCTCGCAGGTTTCAGCTAGTACATTCAGCAGGTGGTATTCCCCATTTTGTGAAGGTCGGGGTAATGGATGCTATCAGACGACAACCTGCAACCTGGGTGTTATGGGAATTTTAAAGAAGAACCCTTGAATAAGGAAGACTGGATTCAAAGTATCAAAGCGTTTAACAGTGCAACACACAAAAGGGGTTACAGAGAAAAGGCTCCTCGAGGAGCTCTAACAGTTGGTTCTAGGTTCAAAGTATCAAAGTTTAAGTATGAAAGTTTAAGTTGAATTTATTATTCTTGTACAAGAAGAAGCGTTTAACAGTGCAACACACAAAAGGGGTTACAGAGAAAAGGCTCCTCGAGGAGCTCTAACAGTTGGTTCTAGGTTCAAAGTATCAAAGTTTAAGTATGAAAGTTTAAGTTGAATTTATTATTCTTGTACAAGAAGGAGCGTTTAACAGTGCAACACACAAAAGGGGTTACAGAGAAAAGGCTCCTCGAGGAGCTCTAACAGTTGGTTCTAGGTTCAAAGTATCAAAGTTTAAGTATGAAAGTTTAAGTTGAATTTATTATTCTTGTACAAGAAGGAGCGTTTAACAGTGCAACACACAAAAGGGGTTACAGAGAAAAGGCTCCTCGAGGAGCTCTAACAGTTGGTTCTAGGTTCAAAGTATCAAAGTTTAAGTATGAAAGTTTAAGTTGAATTTATTATTCTTGTACAAGAAGGAGCGTTTAACAGTGCAACACACAAAAGGGGTTACAGAGAAAAGGCTCCTCGAGGAGCTCTAACAGTTGGTTCTTATACATTTTTTTAAAATTGGCTGTCTCGGACACCTCCCAGCTGATACAGATAACATCATAACATTCTTTTTTGGTTTTCTGCTCAGTAATGAGCATTATGATTCATATCCAAATGGTACTCCCCTGGCCTGTCTCTCCTAACCTCGTACTACTGATTTATAATTATCTCTCCCTGCCAGCCTCAGTAAATCACAGGCCAAATAAGGGAAGTGCACGAGACATGCGAGACATGTTGTTTTGGCCTGGGATATGTAGACAGTGGTTGGCTAGAAATGAGAAGCTTGCTTTAGTCTACTTCTGTCTGAAATCCATGCCCCGTTGTTTCAAACATAACTAAGAATTTCAAGTAAATCTGCCACCACCGTAGCTTAGTTTAATGTTGTTTGCACAGATAAACTGTGACTAATATCCATGGTTCTTTAAATGTGTTCTCTCCTTTATCTAATTCAACAAGTTCAAATCTCACTGATCCCCTTTCTTCAACCCTTTTTGGCCTTTGCCATTTCATTTCGTTTTTTTGTGGTTGACTTTCTAAGTAAACTTGACAAGAAGGAAGTCTGCCTACGCAGGATCAGTTTGAAAAAAAAAAAGTTTCTATGAGCAATGACAGCCACCCGTGGCTGATGAGACAAAAGAAAACCAACAGGACTCCACCCCACTCATACGGATGATCCAAGAGGGGTATATTTAACAGAACTGGCAACTGATTTGCAGGAGTTCACTGCAGAAAGACAGAACAACACTTGAGTATTGTAAGATTTTAAGCGTATGCGCCAAATGTCATGCTTTTTTTATGTAGATTTTGAATCTGAGACCCTGATTTGAGGAATAAAACCTGTTCATAAAGGACTCATATTGCTGTCTGAAATGAGAGTTCATGATTGACCATTGGTTGTACGCCTACGCAAAGTGACAACATGCGCACAACCCTCATTCACTGTTTTTCTCATCCCAGCACTCCAGCTCTTCTCAGCAGGAGAGTAATAATGGACACCCACTCCATTAGGAGCCTGTTACCATTTCACTCATGTCTCTGTCGTCTATTTATTTTCCCTGCTTTTCCCCCTCTTACTCTGTTTGTGTGTTTTTTTTCCTCTATGTATTCATGTCAGCTGCCCTGGACGAGCCTGCCAGTCTGCAATCAGGTCCTCATCCCACCCCCCAAAATTGGATGAAAGATTAAGGGAGCTAAGCTTGTTCAGTGTTTGCTAGAAATCTCACAATGTTCCAAGCAAAAACAGAGATATTTCTCAGTGCAGCACACACAAGAACATAAAGACTTTGTGCATATGGGATCCCATTATCAGAGCAAAGCAGTGTTTCAACAACTAATTATAAGCAAAGTCTTGCCTTATTTGTTACAATGCACGGATCTGAGGTCGAGTAGTTAAGGGGGGATGTTGTTAGCCTCAGGCGTGGGATTGCCTCATTAGCATCTCTGAGATTATTGTGGTTATTTGTTTTTGTCTCTCTCAAACAGCGTGTTGTCTCACATGACAAATGACATTGTTTCTTTCCCTCCTATAGCCTGTAAAGTCGTCATGACTGTGGGTGAAAATCGGAGATCATTAAGCGTCATTATGCAGTCTTCACGTGTGGAACCAGAACTTCCAACGTGTGTTCATTTGTTTTATTTACACTAATGCATTTGTAATGAGTGACATCGAGAGTTCCCAAGAATATATCCATCTGCCCCAAGACGAAGGTTCAAAGATTGATTTATTGCTTGATTTGCAGTCTGTGGGGAGCAAAGGGCAGCCACGTAAACTGACTTTTAAGAGTGTCACATGGCTCAAAACATTCTTAATATAATGCAACACTGATTCTAAAAACCAACAGGCATCTACGTTCTGCTAAAAGACGTGAAAATAACTACTGACTCTATAACTTCTTCTGGAATATAGATGTTTATTTTGTGCTTCAGTGGAGAAGGTGCAAGTTGCAGCATCTAGTGACCATTAGTGGAACTGCAGCTTCCACATTCAGTACATGCACCCAAGAAAGCAGGTTACATGGAGAAATCAGGTCATGCAGTAAATTGGACCATGCTTTCACTGTGATTGCATGCAGTCTTTGTCATGTCCACATGTAAAAACACAGAAATCTGATTACTTATATACATGGCCAATTTCTCTGTCACAGAAATCAGGTTCCTCTATGATTAAAACAGATCACCGCATATCCAAACTGACTGTAACCTGGTTTGTTTTCGGTTCGTTGGCCCTAATCAACAGGAAAAGTTGACTTGTTGCCATCAGCCGGTTCCAGCAGACAGCTGAGTTTTGGCGTCGTGACATGTCACCTCAAGGCATGATTGGCAACCAGCTAACGATGTACCAGCGTAATACATTCTCAATAATTACCCCACATGTGCTCATTTTCTAATTCATTTAGGACCAGCCTCACCTCGTCTCATTAATGGACCAATTAAAGCCAAACAACACGGTATTTATCTCACAATTTAAAAAAAAAAAAGTAGATTGCTGCCCGCCATCCTGTTAGTTTTCCCTTCGAGACACTAACTCTTGTCCAATTTAGTTCTGATGACAATTTTGAGATTGTAAACAAATCAGGAGGAGCAGAGTCACGTCATCAACGAGAAGCGATGGGTGGTTTGCCGTTTTCAGACACACAATCTACCTGATTGCCAGAGAGTGGATGAGGACGGGCGAGGCGGACCACTTGGACGCCACTTGAAATCGCATTCGGACGGATGAAAATGAGGCTCTTGAATGGGGGAAGGTTTACTGAGTGATGTAAACACACAGGACATCTCATGTTCACCATAGCCCATTGCTTGTTTTGAAGCAAGATAGCAAGATACTGTAAGCTTGAAGGTATTTTTCTACTAACAGTGTCACATATGACATTCTCACAGATAAATGTCACTGAACTCTGCAGCTTTCTTCAGCTCCATGGAGTTTTTTTTTTGTGTCTTTCAAGTCTTCGTTTTGCTTTAACAGCCTGCAACTTTACTGTTTTGGCTCAGGCATTATTTTCAAGCACAGCAGGCAGCGAAAACCTCCACTGTATGCGACCTGCCGAGCACCAAATGCCAGACAGACAAAGTTAACGACGAGCTGGTGAACATAGACAGAGACAGATATTTCTCTCAGGAGTTGGTGGAGACCAAAAACAGAGCTAGAAGGAGCGTGAAAATTGGACTTCCATCCATGAAACACAACTCCAAATGATGTGGCTCTGTGTCTGTTGGTTGTGTAAAAGTGTCTTGTAAAGTCTTCTTCTTTCATTCTCCTCTACAGATCCATACGTGAAGATCCACCTGATGCAAAACGGCAAGAGGCTGAAGAAGAAGAAGACGACAATCAAGAAGAACACCCTCAACCCTTACTACAACGAGTCCTTTAGCTTTGAAGTCCCATTTGAACAAATCCAGGTACGGTGTCGTCCATTTACAAGAAAATATCCATTCTAAAGAACCGGCGAACATTTGTTGCACAAACAGTTTATGTGGAAGTGGAAGCTCGTGTAACAAACAATCAGTTTCGAGGCGTTTCATCGTAACAGCATAATCAAAGGCACTTCAGTTTAAATCAGCCATTCATTTCACAATTTGACAAGCTTGTTGCTCAGTTGATGTTATTCTCTGCACTTGATATTGCCTGTGGCATCTATCTCAATGTCATTTGTTGCACGTCTTACAAGGATTACCACGCACATCAGTGGATACAGCGACGACTAGCATATATCCAACACAAAGAAGAGCCTGCATCTTTTCCTGGAACATTATGACAGAAAATTATAAAGAATCATAAAAACAAACATTATCTCTTCAGGCAAAACAGTAATTGACTCAAATTGATTAAGCCTGTCACAGCTCACAAATCACAAGTTTGGGTCCATGAGCCTCAGATTCAATTTGAAGTCTGTTGATCCCAATCAACCCCATCCAAATCAAGCCCTAATTTAGTGCTGCTGATACCGGCATGTTGGCTACATTTACATTTCTTATCTTCAAGAGCCAGGTTGATCATTAAATAATTATTAGTGGCACTGATTGAATCATAAACTTGTCATTGATTAGGTGTATCGAATGCTCACGAGCGAGTTAACTGTGGCCAATCAGTCAAACAACAACCGAGCTCCTTAAAGACGTTGTAGTAAATGTTAAGATAATGGGCTGTTTAAACGCTGACAGCTTATTAGGCCTCTGGCTGCATCTGACTTTAAAAATAAAGACACTCAAAGACTTCCTCCCACCATATTAATGTCTCACAGTTCAACATGTTTATCAGTTTAAAACACATACTTTTTCCCCACCCTGTGAACATTTCCAAGAAATTACGCCGACTTATAGAAAGCTACAAATGTTTTTCTGCAGAGGCAGATATGAGTCAAACTTGACCTTGGGTGACATTTGTGTGATTAATCTTAAGATTTTAATTGTCGCAGAGATTGTATTTGAATTACAAACACACATTGTTTTTAATTGGCCTTTTTTTCTAACACTAACAGAAGGTTCGTTATTGGCTGAAGTAATTCCTTAGTACCCACAATTAGCTTTACAGCAGGCAGTGAAACTATTTAACATAATTAGTTTTAATTTATAAGCTCTACATTCTCATTTTTTCCCCCATGGTGGCAAATATAGACTGTTTAACTGCGTCCCTGCTTGTCATTGAATCATTCATAGATTACTTAACTATCAAACCTGAAATATATACAAAAATATAATACATTTTATACACTGTGCCAATCGGCAGTGGTTATATAATGCATTAAACACATTAAATAAAGTCAAATCTAACCTTTTTTGGTTCTATGTAAAACTTTATATATTTTAAAGGTATAGTTCAACATTTTGAGGAGGGATAGGTTTATTTCTGTTCTCTCCAAGAGTGAGATGAGAACGTATATATGAATCTCATGTCTGTGCGTTAACTATAGAGCTGGAGCAAGGACTGATTTGAGGTTTTAGTGGAAGTATGCAGGGTGTATTTCTTGGTCGGTGCAGTGGCTCCATGCAGCTCCCTAAAGTTTGTGGACACTGACCATATCTGGCAACCTGTGCTGTAGCCAGACATGCTGTGAACTGAGACTGATGTCAATCTTCTCATTTCACTCGGTGAAAGAAAGCCAATAAGCTTATTTCCCAAAATATTGAGCTATTCTTTGAATGACTCTCATTATTATTGGTAAATCAATCCCGACAATGACACTATTGACTGGGCATAAAGGAGCCTGCTAATATCTAATGAAACCAAGTCATTTAATTAGCAATTTGAAGGTGAACAACTAACCCTAACTGGCCATCTGGGAACCTTATTCAGCATTTCATTACATGGCATATTATGCTGTTTTATAACAGTGGCTCTTTTGCTCTCGCAGGTGGCTGTAGCCTCGCCTCAGCGTGCCAGTGGATCGAAACTTAATCAGGGTTCTTTGTGCACTAATTCATATTCTCTGCCAGAGATTGATGCCCAGGTCACTCCTCTTTGCAGTGTCCCTTTGAATAAACACATGCCGAGGCTGAGTCTTAGACCTCTGAGTAATCAAACATTCTGCCGCGTTTGGCTCGGAAAATAACTGAGGCCTGGTCTGGAATGTCAGCTACTGTTAATCAATATTAATGAAGCACCTCGTTCTCCGCGTTACCAGCACGACTCAGATGCATACCTTTTTCTAACCTAGTGCACACTGTTGCTAATTATATTCGTCTAGCTCTTTCCCAGTCACACAAACCTTGATGTTCTTTACATTTCTCATCTGTTTGTAATAAATAGAAGCATGCATGAGCAGCTCAGCACTCAGAGAAGCTCACTCATATTTGGTAGGCAACCTTAAAGAACCAATGTGTTGGATTTAGTGCAGTCTAGTGGTGTAAGTTGCTGATTGCACTCACCTCACCTCACCTTCTCCAGCCTCACGTGAAGGAGAAACTATGGAAGCAGTGAAAAATGCAAAAAGCCTGATCTAGAGTGTCTGTTTATATAAAAAGCTCATTCTAATTCTTATTTTCAAGTGATTATACATGAATGAAAACATAGTCGTGCATATCATATTCCATTTCTGACACATTCATTAAGTAGAGCCCCCTGAATCTGACCTTTTAAAATATCTATTGTGTTGAAAAAATTCTGCCTCTCGATGTTTCCTCAGGTTTCTTTATACTCTTACATCGAGTACAGCTCATGTCTGCTGGAACAAATCCAATAAAAATAATAATAAACTTAATTTAGAGAGCACTTTTTAAAAACAAAAGTACTTTACATCATAAAAGGAGAAATAAAAGACAGTCACAATAACAAGATAAATTACAGAATAAAAACAAAACAGACTTTCAAACAGAGAATTACCATTATTATTCAATGAAAACAATCTCACCAGAAGGTCCCTTTAGTAGCAGCCTACTTATCACACAATATTTGTCAGTAGGTTAAGTTGCACAGTTGTCATTGAATTGTAAATGTTTCATTTTCCTGTGAATTTTAAGGACTTTTCGTCATCCATCCATTCCACAAGATTGTTAAGAGCACATTCTTGATATTGAAGGTTCCTTTAGTCGCTGTTCTGGAGCTTTTGATCATACACCATGACCTTCCTTAGCAGATGAAGTTGCCCACGTGTCATGGATGTGTGATTTGGAAAGTCCTTTAGAAAATAACACAAGTCATCTAAAGCAAACATGAGCATTAACCGTCTATATGCTGACGACACCTCGATTTACATTTACATTTTTTTCTCCTCTGTCCCTCGCTCTTCCCTTTCTACAGAAAGTGCAAGTTGTTATAACTGTTCTGGACTATGACAAGATCGGCAAGAACGATGCCATCGGCAAGGTCTTTGTGGGCCTCAACAGCTCGGGGACGGAGCTGCGCCACTGGTCCGACATGCTGGCCAACCCCAGGAGACCCATCGCCCAGTGGCACGTGCTGAAGCCAGAGGAAGAGGTGGATGCTCAGCTCTCCACCAAGAAATAGGCAGGGTCCCTTTCAGCCCCTGCCTTGTAGTACTCTTTAGCCAGTATGTGTAAATACCTCAGTGATATATGGGTCCATCCATGTAACCCCCCACCCCCCCCTCGTTTACCCCGCCTCCCCCAGCTTTACTGCTCCTAAAATCACAATCAACCCTAATCGTTCAACCGTCCTGCGACAACATCCCACCGTCTGCTTCTTTTCTATCAGGTTCCCTACTTTTCTCGCTTTTCTCTCTTTTTTTTGTTTTTGTTCCTGTCTGATTCAGCAGTTTTTGTTTTCCATCTGTGCCCTTAATCGCCCCGACCAAATGCCCCCTTCTTTTAAGCAATATGATCTGTATAGATAGCGCATGACTGAAAGAATTTATTGTACCACAGTTGTATATATAAGTATGCAGACAAAAATGATTTCTAGTTTATGTGTTTGTATGTTGTTACCCGTTTCCTAATCTGTGTATATCTTGATGTTTTTAATAAGATGTTCTATTTTAAATTATGTAAATGCAGATATAGAGGAAAGCCAATATTATATATCCCAGGATTTAAAAATTCTACCTTATTACCTTATTGCATTCCAGAAAAAAATGAATTCCAACCTGCAAGACACTAGTGGAAATATATTCACATTGTAAAGGACGATGTCTGGCTATAAGTTCAGCAAAGGGATCATCACAGAAAAGACGAACTGATGGGCAGAATATATACACACAAAACTCCAAAATACTAGGCCATTAACTGCTATGGTTCTGAGGGGGAAAAATTATGCTGCTGGAAATTATACAAGCACATGATTTCTTACAACTTTTTGTACTTATTTCTCAATCAGAGGACCTAACTATATGTTTAGCTTGATGCACACTGTTACCAGAAACGATAGTTAACACAAACAGCGTTTCATTTCTCCATATTTGGCAGTTTCTTCTAAGTGGAACAGGTCCTCGTTTTTAAAGGCCATCATTCAGCTTTTACTGGCTCGTTTTTCTGTTCCAAAAATCAAAAAATATTTTCCTTCGACACCTTCAGACACAGACCCCATGTGGAAAAAATAAAAATAAAAATAAGCACCAAGCTGTAGCCATTGTGTCCTTAAGCTCGTTTAACAATATTTTTGTTAACTTTGAACAGCCTTGTCATTGTTGGAAGTATATTGCATCTAGACCAGGGTCCGATCTTTGGAAAAAAAAAAAAAAGAGTCGTGACTCTGGTTTTAAGAGGACTATTTTTTAGAGCAATTCAACGTCTTGACTATTTTTAGTAAACTGCATGATTTTTTTTACAATCTTTACTAAAGGCTGGGACTTGGGGGGCGGGAGGAGGTGGGGGGAGATCTACTGACACCAGGGGCTGTCTCTTCTGATACGATCCCCTTGCCTTCAAAGAGGAAGAGAGGAAAGAAAAATCAAGAGCGATCGCTTAATCTTTTGGGTCGATGTATATGATTACATAAACTGGGGGGGGAGGCGAAGCGAGTTTCTAAACACTGCCATTTCCAGGGAGGTGACTCCATGTAGAGATCCTCTCTTCATGCACACTCCCACTTGCTAGTGGTTGTAGCTTTGGTTTATTGGGAACAATGTCTTTGGCTGCAATGGTGCACCTGAATCGCAGTCTTTGCTTTGCGTTGCCTTCTCACAGTGACAATAGAGTTAGCCATGTTTTACTGCCAATTTTAACTTTTTACGTGGCTGCTGTTTTTGCACTGGATGTCTTTTAAACTAGCTTGTTGACATTTATGGACAATTGTTGGCTGGTTTTTATTTCAGGACCGCCGCCGCCGCAGGTTGAAGCCAGAAATCCGCCTGTTCGATCGATAATTACACAAAATAAAAGAAAGCAACGATGACAAATCACAGCCGACAGCAGTTACATCAGTTTTGTTTTCTCGTTGGCACAGGACTACACCAAGAGAACGCGAAATAACCGTAAAGTTAATGGTCTGCGTAGGTTATTAGTCCATCATGTCCTTTACTACGGGTCCAATTAGCAAAGGAATAAGTTTTAATCCATGAAAACCATGAAGTCTCTTATCTTGGAGGAACCTCTTGCATATACTCGATGCTAGCTTCAGGAGGACTTTCTAAATGTTTTCAATGTTATTGTGTAGTTGATAGCACTATTATGAAAAAAAGCTACTTGTCATTCCATATGAGTCTCTGAGGACTGCTTTGTGTATCACTGTGACTGCCGTGTGTGCTTAGAGATGTAGACTTATCAGTAGGTAGCGAAAAACCAGTTTGTTCTGTAGTGATGTCGTAGCGTTTAATGCCATTTTCCCTTCTACACGCAAGAGAAAGAGAGAGCGAGCGCGTGGCGTCGCGATGAAACAAAGGCGGGAACACGTTTTACCCCGAGTAAAGTGGGTCGCTTCACACAGCATTTTGTTGAGCACTGTGCAATACTTGTATGTTCATCCCATAGTGTTAACGTGGGTGGCGTTGCCCGAGGAAAAAAAAAAAAGAAGATTCTAACTCTTAAAGAGGATGATTCCAGTCCAGAGAGATGTTTCTCCTTTCCAGTGATTGGTTAGGACACAGCACAGGTAGATTCAGCTGATTGGTTGGAGCTTGACACCTCTGTCTAGGGTTCCCTCCCTTTATTATTATTATTTTTTTTTGCAGGTTTGTTTTTTCTCTTCTTGCACACAGGTCCAGCATCAGAAGTTTCAGGGAGTATTAGTTAAATACCAAACGAGATTCTACATTTTCAAAATATCCCCTTAAAAAAATGTACATATTTACATAACCGTGTCATAAATTGTATATCTAGAATGATTATAAAAGTGACATGAAAGCCACAAATATCATTTAATCTATCATCCATATACTATATCTCATCAGCATTTGTCATCTTCATCATGGGTGTTTTTATTTGTTAGCTGCTCTGTTCATTCAAAAAAAAACAACAACAACCTTTTTATATTTGAGATGAAAACTCTGAATGTACAGTGTGGACTGTGTTGGTGTAGATTACTTTAACCGTGAGATTAGATGTACTTTGCACTTTTTGTTGTAAAAAAAAAAAAGAAGAAAGAAAATAAGTCATTTTGTTTATATTTTTCAACTATTATGAATTTATTTCATAACAAAAAAAAATCCCCCCTCCCTGTGTGAAAGCATTCCAAAAATCACTGAATATACTGAAATACAGCTGCATTCCCGATCCCTCATCGGCCGAGGGGTTCTTTTATTTGACATGTTTTACATTTGTAGATTCATGAATTCCAGTACAGCTTCAGATTTAAATGACAAAACGGAATAAAGTACAAGGTAAAGGCTCTGTAAAAGTAGCCTGAGAAATTCCTTTAAAAAAGAATTGTACTAATCCAATCAAAGCTGAAAGAAAAAAAACACAGAAATGACACAAACAGGGGAATTCAGTAAAGGGGGGCAGCATCGCAGAACACATCAGATTGCGACAAAACAACAAAAGCCATTACCTGCAACGCAACGCAATGCTCCTCTCGTTACTGTTTCCTACCAAAGTATGCATGCATAATCAAACTAATAAATTCTCCTCTTGTGAAGGAAGACACCTTATCAAGCACTCTGTGTGACAAGAAACTCGAGATTCTCTGACGAAAGAAGCCACACTTGACCTTTCGAAAAAAACGAAGCTGTGTAAAGTATTAGAATCTGATGCTGTAGAAAGATCCTAGTTGCCTTTGTGTATATCAACTGCCTGCTTGAGTATTTTGTGTGTGGAAACTTTTTCTCTGTGATCTCGTAGAAACTGTTTGGGGTGTTTTTTCCTGCCATATCGCTCGCCGTGTGGACGGCAGAGCCGCTGACAGTTATATTTGCTGTGTATACCTTCATTTTTGACGAGGTGTTTTACAGTTTTGTTTCACTTTGTGTAGTGATTCACTCTGTGGAGTTTTCTGACTGTTGTTATATAACTTCATATACACAAATGATCAATAAAAATGTTTTATTTCCTGTTGATACAGAAGCTTATCATGTCATGTTTTCATTCATGTGACTGACAGAATAGTAGCTTCAAGAACAAAAACAACCTTTATTACTATTACTACGGCGTTTGTACAGTGCTGAATGGCAGAACTGAAGAATGACTCACTGCTCCTGCATGAAACTCCTGTCACATCAACAAGAAAAGTGTCTGAATACTTTGCTTGTGTGACAATTTCCAGTTTTAATCAAGTTTGCTCTGAATTGGCTTCGAATCATCCAGACCAGCCTTTTAACAAAGTCGCTACTGCCATCTAAAGGATGTAGAGGAGCATGACACAGTGTATGAACACAACAATGAAAAGAGAAGATGATCATTGTTTTCTATTTTGCTCTGGGCACAGATCAGTTCCCATCAGTGAATATTCACTGATGTCTACCAGAGACAGAAAACAGGGACAAGAAGTTTGTCCTCCCAGCTAATGCCTGATGTCACATCGATGTGACGCTCAGATGAGAGTGAGCCTGATGAGTGGACCACCCCGTGGTTGTAGATTTACAGATTTTCAGGCTGCTGCTATGAAATGAAGCTCATTTGGGTGTTAAAAGCCAAAACATCTAATCAGAAGAGAACATCCTGTGAATACTAAGCAAGTGTTTCACAGTCGGAGGCACATTTATACACGCTCGAGCTCCAACTTAAAAACAAAGTATGAACAATTTCACTTATATATTACATTATATTAGCTTTTCCTTGATCCTATATAATGTTTGGTTTGCACTCAATAATAAAATAATAAAATATTCAAACCTGAGACAAATGAAAAGCTGTTTTTTTTTTTTTATTTGCATCATTTTGCACACACGTCCCTAAAGTCTAGCCTGAATTTGATGTTTTTGACAATGATTTAATTATATTCTGTGAGTTTGAACAACACATGGCCGCACAGTGATGCTTTACAGCAGCTGCCCTGCCAAGTGTGACAAGAGGCTAAAGTAATACAGAGCAAAATATGGCTAGAATAGTGCTGTAAAAGCAGATATTTTATGTATTTGACTGATTCCAATGCATTTGTGCGTTGTGTCTAAATTCTATGCATGTCATTATAATCTATATCTATAAGGTATTGCAAAGTTCTGTTAAGATTTCATGCCAAAACGACCAAATATGCTCCTCTTTCTAACGGCTTCCTGTGGTCTACATAATAAATGATAATAAATAATAATAATCAAAATCTCCCCAAACACATTCTGACTGTACTGACTTGCCCACCTTCAAATCTCTTACAAAAACACACCTTTTTAAAATTTCCTTTAATGTTTAGCTCAGTCTTTTGTGTTTTTAGTGAACTATCTCATATTGTTTTGATGACTTCTTATGTTAATGTATGTATGTGCGGTGAGTACTAGAAAAAAGCGCTTTTAAATAAATATGTTATTATGATTATATTATTTAGTTATTATTATTATTAGTTATTTGTGATGTGTTGGTTGTGGTTGTTTTCTATTATTGTATTAAAAATTGGATTTAGAAGTCAGAAATACTTTAATAAGCCAGGGGGAAATTGTTTAATTTTAATTATTTTTTTAATTGAATTTGTAATTAATTAAAAAAATGTAATTAAATTTAATAATAATTAATAATTAATAATAATTTAATTTAATGTGTTTAATTATATTTAATTACTACATGATCAAATAACACCGCCTTAATAATAAAAAATAATAATAAAAAAAAAACGACCTCGTGCATTTGTTTATTGTGGACTTTTATTTTGGGAAGTTTAGGCGTTTTTCTTGGTTTATTTTTATTTATTTATTGAACGCTTTTATTGTGAAAATCCAAGCCTGTCTGCCGTTGTAGGAAGTGACGTCAGAGCCTGCGCGTAGTCAAGTTAGCTCGAAGTCACACCAGAAGTTGCGCGATAACGTTTTTTTTAACGTTTTGTCGGTTGAAAACAAAATGAAAATACATGAATAAACAAATAAAAAAAGTCCTATCTGATTTATCTTAAAATAATATATTGCTACACTCGGGTTTCTTTGTGTTTTAATAATTATGTTTCGAAACGATGCTTTTATTTTGTTAAAGGAAAAACAGTGACCGGATGTGATCGGTGCTCTAACCTTTGACAGCTCGTACTACGCACCGTGACGCTGCTCCGCTTTCTGCACCGACACAAACTCACGCTGCTCAACCAGACTGAAAATGCTGTCCTACATTATCGGAGTAAGTATTCATTAAAACGAGTAATCAGATTACTTTTGTTCTAGTTAATTCCTGCACGTTGGCTCACACTCACACGAGCTAACATTGAGTTTAAGGTGGTGTGGCCCAGCCCACAGGACTCTGACTCTGACTCTGACTCATTCCTCCCGATGTGGATTAAACAAAAATGACTTGAGCTGGACAACGCCCTGCAGACTGTCTCACACTGTCTCACTCTGTCTCACCCTGTCTCACACTGCCTCTTCTTTAACCAACAGCTGATCCGAGGCGGCCTGGACGGCATCATCAACCTGATCTTCAGGCTGTTCTTCTCCAAGAGGAGACCTGCCATCACCTTAGAGGACCCCAACATCAAATATGCACTGAGACTGCTGGACAAGCAGGTGAGCAGACTGGACAGGTCTGCAGGACAGACAGACAGACAGACAGACAGTGTTTGTATCTAATGCATTATCAATGCTGCCACATGTGCACGACATACAGAGAATATCCTGGTGCAAACAGTACTAAACATGAAGTGCAAAATACAAAATATAAGTGAAGATGTAAAAAATATCAAATAAAAACATATACAAGCTAAAAGACAGTGGATATAAGTAGTAAAAATATAAATATTGGGATTGGAATGAGCAGTATAAACAGAATTAAGGCTCCTCGAGGAGCTCTAACAGTTGGTTCTAGGTTCAAAGTATGAAAGTTTAAGTATGAAAGTTTAAGTTGAATGTATTATTCTTGTACAAGAAGGAGAGTTTAACAGTGCAACACACTAAAGGGGTTACAGAGAAAAGGCTCCTCGAGGAGCTCTAACTGTTGGTTCTTATACATTTTTTAAAAATTGGCTGTCTCGGACACCTTCCCACTGATACAGATAATATCATAGCATTCCTTTTTTTGGTTTACTGCTCAATAATCAGCACTATATATAAATATGGCATTATGGACAATTTACAGTACAAACACGTCTATAAAAAATGAAACATGTATCTAATGCAGCTTTCTTTCTGTGTGTGCTGCATGTGCAGATCGTCAGTCATGACACGAGGAAGTTCCGCTTCGCCCTGCCGTCCCCTGAACACGTCCTGGGCCTCCCCATCGGTCAGTATGTGCACCGATATCAGTCTGAGCATTGTGGAAACTAGAACCAGGATTTGTCTGAATGAAAAAACAAGCATGCATTCATAAAAAACTAATTAAGACATATCTCTTTAGTCTGGGCATTCACTGCTGAGTTTTTAGGTCCTGATCACTCTCTGTTACTTTTATCTCTGGTGCTTATTCACTCTACTTTTGCTTTGTACCCTATAGGTCTTAATTTACTTCTTATTTGTTTCATTGTTGTAGTTTTATGCTTTTTACTTTTATTCTAATCTCTAGTTTTTCATGCAACTGCTCCCTTACCTTAAAAACTGTTAGTTGTTGTCTGTTTCTGTTTTTACTCTGCTCTGTGAAGCACTTTGGGCTACAGTTCAAGTATGAAAGGTGCTATAGAAATAAAAAAAAAGTAGAAGGTTGAAGTTGAAAATACAAGACAAAACATGGAGTTGAATTATAGCATCATTACGCAGTTAAATATAAAGACGTACAGAGCTCCTCCTGCTCAGTGGAAGTCAATTATGATTAAAAAATAAAGCACACATTCAAGTAATGTGACGCATGACAAACAGGTTGTTACGAGAATTTTTAAAGAACAACCCTCGAATAAGGAAGACTGGATTCAAAGTATCAAAGTTTAAGTTGAAGTTATTATTCATGTTCAAGAAGGAGCGTTTAACAGTGCAACACACTAAAGGGGTTACAGAGAAAAGGCTCCTCGAGGAGCTCTAACAGTTGGTTCTAGGTTCAAAGTATCAAAGTTTAAGTTGAATTTATTATTCTTGTTCAAGAAGGAGCCTTTAACAGTGCAACACACTAAAGAGGTTACAGAGAAAAGGCTCCTCGAGGAGCTCTAACTGTTGGTTCTAGGTTCAAAGTATCAAAGTTTAAGTATGAAAGTTTAAGTTGAATTTATTATTCTTGTACAAGAAGAAGCGTTTAACAGTGCAACACACAAAGGAGGTTACAGAGAAAAGGCTCCTCGAGGAGCTCTAACAGTTGGTTCTTATACATTTTTTAAAAATTGGCTGTCTCGGACATCTTCCCACTGATACAGATAATATCATAGCATCCTTTTTTTGGTGTACTGCTCAAGAATGAAAACTATATTTTATATCCACATGGTTTTCCCTTAGCCTGTTTCTCCTGTCCTAGTACCACTAATTTAAAATTGTCTCTCCCTGCCAGCCTCAGTAAATCAGAGGCCAACTAAGGGAGGTATGCGAGACATGCAAAAGACAGGACATACACCCCAGTATAATCCTAATTTTTATAACACAGGTGAACTAAGAAGGTGTCAGAGCTCAAGATAAGATAAAATAATTCAATTTATTAGTCATATATGATGAGAAAACCAGCAAATCCTCATATTTAAGGAGCTGGAACCATAAATAGACGTTCGTCAATTTATCAGAAATAGCTGCTGATTAGTTGTAAAGATGCACGTTAACACAAAGTGTTTTCCTCTCCAGGGCAGCACATCTATCTGTCTGCCAAAGTCGACGGGAAGCTGGTGGTCCGTCCGTACACACCGGTGTCCAGCGACGATGACAAAGGCTACGTGGACTTGGTGGTGAAGGTAAAAAGCCTGAAGGAAAGTTGTTTTAATCTGAGAGGCGTCGTTTTATTTACCTAAACCGGTTTCTGTTGTCGTCCCTCGTCGACAGATTTACTTCAAAGACGTTAATCCGAAATTCCCCGAGGGAGGAAAGATGAGTCAGTACCTGGAGAGCCTCCGGATCAACGACACTATTGACTTCAGAGGACCCAGCGGTCTCCTCGTTTACAAGGGCAGAGGTGAGCACCGTGAAGTTGATGTCCTAACGGAGCGAGTTGTTGTGCAGTTATGACACAAACCTGAATCTTCTCTGCACAGGCGTGTTTGCCATTCAGCCAGAGAAGAAGTCCCCAGCTGAGATGAAGTCCGCCAAACATGTGGGCATGATCGCCGGAGGCACAGGTAAGAAAAAAGAATACGTCTTATCTCATCCGATAAAAACAGGAATTTGTGACATCCTACGTCTGCTATTGTTCTTTGAAGGATAATGTTTGATTTCATACTGTTATTTTCTGATTTGTTTGGTCTACAAATGTCAAAAATACTGAAAAATCTCATCATAAACTTAAATATATGATCTGTTTACTGCACTGCTGCAACAATTATCTTCAATATGCATTAATCTGCTGATTATTTTTACATTTAGTCGATAAAAAGACGAAAAATTGTGGAGAAATATTTATTTAAATGTAAATATTTTGTCAAAAACACCCAAATATTCCATTTACAATCATGTTAAACAGATAAAATCAGGACAACTGTAGTATTTGTTTATCTAAAAAATATAGGAGAAGCTGAAAAAAAATCAAATTCAGAAAATGAATCGATTATTTTTCTGTTAATTAATTAATCGATGAATTGTTGCAGCTTTAATCGTTTTGTATGTTAGAGATGCCAAAGATGAATTATTAGCTGTAACCAACAAACATGTATCGTGTTTGCCTGAGAGAAACAATAAAAAATGAGTATTAAAGAATTAAAATGATCTAATTTGGTTTGATAATTAACTTTCTGTATTCAATTATTAATAGTTGCTGCTGCTAAAATCAGTAAAACCGAAAAATATTAATGATTCAGAAGCTCAGACTGGAGAACGTTCGGCGCCTCAGTGTTTAGAGTTTTAAGCAGCAGTCGTCCAGTTTGTGTGATTTTTATTTTTTTTCACAAATACATAAACGTTAGAAATACATCGCATGGTCAAAGGTATGTGGACACCTGAACATTACACCCATATATGGTCGTCAGACCTTCTAGAATCTGTAGCTGCTGTAACAGACTCCAACACATTTTCAAACACGGTCGCGTTGAGTGATGGGATAACTTCACAGTCAGTGTTCCAGTCGATCCCAGTGAGGCTCGGCTCTGTTCAGACAAGTCGAGGCTTTGCACACTGAACATTTCTTTGTGCAAGATGAAAGCAAACTTCCAATTTTAATGAGTATTTTCAGTGTTTAGATTATTTCTCTCTTTGTTTTTCTCGCTGGTGTGTGCAGGGCGAGGCTCAGCTGGCTGCTTAGATTAACATTATTATCTGATCAGACCACACCCACACAGTCCACTGTAACTACTGCGCATGTTTACGCTGTATTAATCTATTTATCCATGTCTACCACTTACTGTTTGGTTGATTATAAAAGGGCAGCAACTAATTTATTATTTTAATCATCAGTTAATCTGGTGATCGTTGAGTTGTTTGGTCCATAAAGTGTCAGAAACCAGCAAAAGAACAGAAAATCTTCAGAGAATTTGGACATAATTTAATCAATCGAATCTCAAAATAGCTTCCGATTAATTAAATATTTGACGGTTAATCGATTAGAAGATTAATCGTTGCAGCTACCTCTCTCTACTGACGCAGAGTAATAAATTCTAACTGAAGACATTTCGTAGCTGCTTATTTCAGCACATGAACATAACTCTTTCATTTCTTTAATCTCTGCAGGCATCACTCCCATGCTGCAGCTCATCACGGCCGTGATGAAGGATCCTCAGGACGAGACGGTGTGTCACCTGCTGTTTGCCAACCAGGTCAGTTCCCCCAGCCGGTGTCACATGACGCACGACGCCTGCCAACAATCAGTTATTTGTCTCCTTTTGTGAGTGTGAGGACTGTAGGGAGTGTGGACTGTGTTACAGTGAGCGCTGAAACTTGATTCTTCGTCCTCTTACAGACGGAGAAAGACATCCTGCTGAGGCCGGAGCTGGAGGAGATTCAAGTCAACAACCCGGACCGGTTCAAGCTGTGGTTCACCGTGGACAGAGCACCTGAAGGTGAGTTCGATATGTTTATGAATCCTCATCGATAATCCAATCAGACATTTGTTTTCTTGAATAATTGTCTAGAAAATGTTCCAAGGTGTCTCAGAACTTCAAAACATTCAGTGAAGACTCAAAACCAGCAAAGTTTGAGATTTGAGAAGCAAGAAAAAGTCACTTTTTAAATCTGATGATGCTGATTAATGAGTCGATTTTCCGAGTCGACAGAAAATGTGTTCAAGGAAAACAGGAGATTTGATCATGTGACTTTTGAAATTTGTGCTGATATTTTATTGACAAAACTGATGAAGAAAGTCGTCTGCAGAGTAATCTCTGAAGAAAGTAATCATTAGTTACAGCTGCATAAAATATCGGTCAAAATAAATCACACATTTTGCAGAAACGCTCCTTTTTAAAAAAAATTCTAAATAATATATTGTAATTGTAATTGTAATTATTAAAATCATTAAAGTAATATATATTTTTATATCTTTGTGGTGAGGAAGTATGACGAGAAAGTATAAAAAATAATAACACTAAGTATCTCAAAATTGTACTGTATGTTTAGACATTATTTCACCAGTAGGTGTCACTAATGCAGCGACGTATTCTGTCAATATTCAAGCTGCTCTTCAGATTTACAGATAGAATCCAGAATATTTCACTTTAAACACAATCATATGTTGCATATATTTCATTTATTTTCTTTAAAATTTGATTATTTAAGGGGAACAATGAGGAACAAAACAAAAAACAGTCGGATTCAGGTCTTATTTTCACGTAGACTAGAGATGACCGAGTCTGACTTTGTTAACATGTCGGATCTTTCCATCGACGCACCAACGCTCAGTTTTTCTGACTCCTGAGGCTCTGAACATCTCCTGAGCTGGACGGCATGTTGTTCGGACACTTGGAAACTCACATGTGTGATTATTAAGAGTTTTTAATGTTTGAAAACGTCTGATATTCTTCAATGAGGTCTTAAGTAACCAACTTATCGGTGACGCCGTTGTGTTTTCTGTGTTGCAGACTGGGAGTACAGCCAAGGCTTCATCAATGAAGACATGGTGAGGGAACACCTTCCCCCTCCCAGCGACGACACCCTCATCCTGATGTGCGGACCTCCGCCTATGATCCAGTTCGCCTGCAACCCCAACCTGGACAAAGTCGGCCACACCGCCGACCGCAGGTTCACCTTCTAAGACGCCAAAGAGTCGAAGGTTCGGACACACGCGGCGGTCCGGTTATCATATCCCCCGAAAGCATTAAAGCACTCGTACAGTTGCAGTGGGTATTGCACTATGTATACTATATTTATGCCATGATATTCTTCATGCAGCAGAATCACAAGCAAGGACCAATTCATGTAATCAGTAAGTGTGGTGGAAGGGCAGGAGGTGGTGACGTAGAGCCGTAGAAGAAGAGGTGGTGTTGTGATGAAGTGTTCAGACTGTTGATTTGTTGCAAACAAACGAACCCCGCTGTCCTGCTGTGGCCTCAGTCCGGTTTACCGGCTGTTTTTCTGAGTGCCTTAAACACTTGCAAAGCTTATTTTTTTATGCACCGAATGGAAGAATCGTGACCACTTTGCTTCATTTATACAGATCGTATTATTCCATCGTCGCTGTTGAGAAGTCGCTACAGAGTTATGACTGCCCCTCTCATCGGTCGTCTCGGAAAAAAGTCTATATTATGCTTGAACATGTTGATTCGTCCAACGTGGCGTGGTTACCGATCTCGTGGTTGAATTATGCAACATAAAGATCAACTGCTATTGAAGTTTTCACGCCTCCGACTTTTATTTTGTGACTCCGGGTCTCGGTTAAATCCTCATTTACAAAAAAAAGAAGACGAGGGGGAAAAAAAAAAATGCATTTTCTGTTTTTATTACAAAACATTTCAAAACAATGATTTTTGGTTTCCACGTTTACTTTCAGTCATGCTGCTTCTTGAAGGAAATCGGAGGAAAACACTTAAATGATCAGAGTACAGAGTTAGAGCCAGAAGTTTATTACGTTAGCACAAAGAGGAGACGCATCTAAAGCTCACTGATGAACTTGTTTGAAAGACGAACATAGAAACATTTTGTGGTTTTAGGGGGAGCTGCAACTATCTGGTGTGAAAGTTTATTAGTGAGCTTTAGAGCGAAGCAGTTTCCCTTTGCTTCTAGTCTTTATGCTAAGCTTATCACCTCCTGGCTGTAGCTTCATATTTAAAAAGGAAAGGAACTCTAATTCTCACTTCTGCTGGTGGTTTCTTACTGCACAGACAGTTCTGGTTTTATCCGTCCAGATTCTCACCAGTACTTCGTGTTCAGTGAATCATCCTCGATACTTTACTTTAATAATAGAAAGTCTCAAAGAACTCAAAACCTTGACGAGGCGTAAACGAGAAAATGTTTGGCGAGCTGATCTTAAGAAGATGACAAAGCGACGTCACGTACCACAAATCAAACGACTCCTCAAAGTAACAAAAACACGTAACATGTACACTCACCTCACGGAATACTGAACACAAAACAAACGTTTGACTAATAAAATAAATGCAGTAAGGAGGTACATTGCATTTTCAGTTCATGCACTACAGCTTCAATAAATATATATGGTCGTGAAAAGGGTTATGGCTGCACTTCTGAAGACTAAAAGCTCTCAGGTTTGACTGGTGGGAGGTGGAGGGATACGTGTTGGCACAGTTTGTTGGGGTTTGTTTTTTTTCACGAATCGCAGCGACTCAAAAGCCAGAGTTGTCGTTTTCTGCCGCGTCGACCTCCGGAGGGCAGGCGGAGATCTCGTGGAAAAACTCATCGTCCTTCAGCATGCTCTGAAACACGAAGACAACCAGAGAGGATGAAGGAAACTCAAAAGATGAACTGGCTTACGACAGGTCAGGTCAGCGACTCACCGTCAGGTTGTTGATCCCCTCAGAAAACGCTCCGATCTCTCGGACGGTCCCTTCGGAGTCTTCCATCTGCCAACAAAGTATCCAGACAAAAAGTTAAGGCGACAGAGATACAAAGGAAAGAAGCTGAACACAAGTAGAAACTTTGTTTACCTGCTCCAGGTGGTCGAGGTTCTCCTCGTAGATCCGGACGCCCCTCTGGAAGCTGCTGCTCTTGGGCATTTCCACGTTCATCGGGCAGACGTACTCCTCGCCGTCATCCTGACGTTTCTTCCTCAAAGTGCCAAAACCGCCAAACGACAGGCGTCTCGGCTAAAGGAGGGAAAAGGAGACGTGTGTCATCGAGGATTTGTTTTCTGATCGCTTGTCAACAGAATGAGACGTCAATAAAACGCCAAAATCAGCCTGCTGTGTCAGTTGAGTTACCCACAATGAGTTCAGTGTGTGAAGTGAGGACAAGAGTTTTATTCTTCTCTGAGATAATAAGTGTAACACCAGCCGATATCACCGCGGTGACAGAGAGGGATTTGTTCGACGCAGTGGACGGGCGACTTACCTTGACCTTGGCAGTGGCGGTGAGGACGGTGTAGTCTGGGTTTTCCAGACAGTCCTGTTTTAGCCGCTGCGCCTCTGAGCCAATGAGCAGGTGGAAATGTGTTGCCAGGTGGCGTCTCAGCAGGGTTTTGTTGGGAGGGATGTTCAGCAGAAGGGCGAGCGCTTCCACGTTGAAGCGAGGCTCCAACACCTTCGGAGCGGGCAGACGAGACGAGAAAACAACGTGGTGAGAGGTTAAAAAAGGAAACGGAGAACAAAGTTCACAAGCTCATACAGCAGAGGTCGAGCGTTCAAATTCTCCACCACCTTTGTTTGTTAAATTTCATCCAACCCCTCTCACCATCAGCCCTCCGTGAACGCCGCTGCCTCTCAGATTCGGAGCATACTCTGCCAAATCCACCGAGCGAAGCCACTCCATCACTCTGTGGTTGGTCCACTGGGAGATCTCTGCTGGTGTGATGTTGTTCTAGACGACAACAGGGAATAAAAATGTCAGAGTTTAGCCGCAGATACAAAACACGAAACAAAACAAAGACGAGTTCCCGTGAGATACCTCGTCGGAGGGTCGTCTCCTGAGACAGCTGGGCTCGTAGGAGTTGAGGCGGAGGACCTGGATGGCCCTCTTGATGCTGAGATGATGGAGAACGCTGCCCACCTTCAGAGACAGCAAGTCGTCCTGGGAAATGGTGACAGAGAAAGTTTTCAAAAGTTGAATGAGTCATTGTGTTCAGTGAGAATATGAAAGAGTTATTATTCCAAAAAAGCTTTTCATGACGAGGTTTGAAACTCACCACGGTCATGTAGTGCAGCACGCGTCCGTCAACACGAGCCTCGTCAAAGTGACTTTTGTACTGCGGGAGGCCGATGTCGTCCAGCCACCCTGTATCAATAAATCAATAAATTAAAAAGGTGGAGGTCTTTTTCTTTCATTAAGTCAGACGGCGTCGCACTCACTCGTCACCCAGTTGTGGTCCAGTTTGCCTTTGAGGTCATCGTCCTCCGACCCGAGTGCCTGCAGAGCGAGCTGCAGCTTCTTCCTGTGCAGAGGCTGCTTCATGCACAACTCCTGATCAGCAAGGAGAAGTACTCGAGTAAGTAATAGTAACACCTCAATGTAGAAATACCCTCAGAGAAAGGAAGTACTTTTAGTTTATTACTTGTAAAGTAAAAGTTCTGCATTTAAAATTTGAGTTAAGTTTAAAAAAAAGTAAAGTATTACCATCAAAATATACTCCAAATATTGAAAGTAGAAGTACTTCCTTCTCAGTACTAATATAAACTAATAACAATAATGTTAGTAAACAATATAATAATCTAATTTAAACTTATCTAAAGAAGTTCCCTTTTTTTTACATTTTATTTTTACATTCACTGATTTATTTTAATTATATTTATTTAACAAAACTTTATTGATTTAATATTAAAATGAGTTTGAGGTCATTTCAATTTAATTTATTTAATTTATTTTGTAATTTTAGTTTTAATTTTAATTAAATGTGTTTTTATTTGGATTTATTATACCATGTCATAATTCAAATAAACTCATTTATTTGAATTGAATGTATTGATCATTATTTTTAAATTAAATTGTTTTGTTGGTTGGTTACGTGTTATATATATATTTTGGATTACCAGTCTGAATTCACACAGTAACTAGCAGCTAAAGTTATCAAATAAATGTAGATTCACACAGTAACTAGCAGCTAAAGTTATCAAATAAATGTAGTGGAGTAAATGGAAATACTCGAGTACTTCTGAAATTGTAGTTGAGTAAATGCACTTTTAGTTACTTTCGATCAGTGAAGGTAATAAGAGTAATATCCCATGTCCAAACTAGTTTATGAGTACGATCTGAATATTAAAAACTATGATACAGACGTTTGTACTCATGTTTGCAGTATAACTGTAGTATATTATATATCAGTACTTTACATGATGAGTTTCAGAACACGCCTCACCTTCTCCAGATCGTGCTGTGACGCCTGCAGCAGTGTTTGTCCTGACTTGATCCAGCTCTGACACTGAGCAACATATAACCCGAGTCCCTGCTCATGCAGCCACCCGCAGACTTCATCTTTACTCCAGCGTGAGAAGGGAACGTCGACAGCACTGACGGGGACAGAGGAGGAATATCCATCAACTGCTTCTCACGCCGTATTAAAAAGGTTTCAGCTGTCTGTCACTTACGTGTGTTTAGAGTCACGTGACCAGCCGAGTCGAGGGCCGGCTGTGGCTCTGACTCCGCCCCTCCTGAACTCCATCTCTGCAGCATCATCGAGGTTGAAGGAGGTAGAGTGACTCCTCTTTAGTCTGCAGGAGTACCACAGTGTAACTGAGTGAAAGTAAATCAGCTCGTGTTAATTTAAATGCAGCTGACACGCCCGTCAAAGTTACCTGCCGAAGAATTTCCTGAAGCCTTTGGACTTCTTTTTGGTTTCAGGCGAGGACGGCAGAGGAGCTCCGTCGTGGGGTTTCCGTGGAGGGACGCCGGCCAAATCCAGGTGCTCCGTGCCCTTACGCTCCGTCTCAGCTGTGAAAATAATTACGTTAACGTGGCGACCGGACCCTGTCAGATCAGCAGGAAACAAAACTACAGAAGCACCACTACAACCCGATGTTAAACTAAATTTAACATGGCACCACCCATGCAAAAGACTAGTTAGCTACCACAGAACTTTCTCATTTACAGCAGCGAATGAGAAATGCTTCAGCTGTAATTGGCAAGTATCACCAAAAAGGGCCTCATTACAGATGGTTTAAAGTCATGGATCAGGGACAACTGGACAGAAACACGTCACACCAGAGTTAAATAACAAGAAACAACGATGGTTTAGAGCAGTGATCCCCAACTTCTCTCATCAAACACACTCTGAAAAAGTTTGGGAAGCACTGATTCAGAGAAAAGCGAGGTAAAGTTGTTAATCTATCAGAGGATAGGGAGTCGGTATGTGATCATCAGTTCGTCTAGGGTAGGTTAAAGGAGCAGTGTGTAGGATTTAAAAGGCATCTAGTTGCTAATCTAGAATCTATCCAGAAGGTAACGAACTGCTTATTTTCAGGTGATTATAAGCTAATGACAACATATTAGATTTCTGCTCTAAATCTTACACACTGGACCTTTAAATGGTCACGTTTCAGTGTCACATCCAGCTGTATAATCCAGAGCAGCCATACTGCAGCAGCCCCCCCTCTGCTCTACTGTACCTAACGCAGGAGCGCTGGCACTCCGGGCGCGATCTTCACAATTTACAGAGGCGTGAGAGAAACAGAACATGTCAAAACAGTGGAAAAAATTAGTGATGAATTGGTGGACGGCTTTAAGAGTTAGGAGCTCAGTATCACCGAGGTTTGGAGCGCTGGCTGCCTGCTTGCCTCCGCGCAGCTTGAAGAAGCCACGGCCGAAAGACGAACGGGCCTTCTTGGTGCCGAAACTCTCGACGCTTGCGGTGTTTGCTTTGGTATGAAGCGGAGAACCGGCTTTATTTTTGGCCTGTGAGAAAAAATACAGACAGGATATGGTGAAAGATAGAAAGAGAAGTGTGTAGTGGCATCATTTGACCACTAGATGTCAGAGCAGGACAGGACTGTAGTCCTGTGACTACACGAAGACTGATTAAAGAAGACACACACTCTGTAGTGTGTCCTGGTCTTACCTGGTCAGTGCTGCCCGGGTGTGTGACGTCTGAGGAACTGAAACAACAAGAATGAGTATTAACGTATTTGAGCTTCATTCAGGTGTCCTAAAATATCCTCCAGCTGACACACAACACGATGAAAAAGATCAGAGGAGTCCCTCGTTTGATACAAATGTCCACATAATGAAGATAAACAAACTGCTCGCTGTCTCATCAGGCTTTGTTTGAATAACATCTTCCTGACTCTCATTTTTCATCTTCATTATTCTTATCAGGCGACCTCACATTTCCAGAAGAACTACTGAACCTCCCCGTTCAGCCTGAGCAGAGGTCTCATCATCAGACCTTTAATGAACGCTTAAATCTTGACAGTTTCTGTGACACGACACTCGTTAATAAAAGTTGATGTTTGAACAGCTGGCACTTGTTTCGCCCACACGCCGCAACGCTCACAAAACCGGATGTTTCAGTCACAAACCCTTCACGACACGCTGCGTTCTTTTTAGAAATGTGGGTGGACAAACTTGAGAAAAGGTCAGAAACATCAGCTTGAATCAACTCATTATGATGCGCAGACATTTCAGTGGATTTAAAACACACCCCTGACACGAAACTGCACAAACAAACCGCTTTTAATAAAGACGCCGGAGCAATAATTAGATCTGAAAGTCAGTTTTACCTTGCGGCTGCCTGTAACCGTCGCTCTCTGTCCAGCTCGTTCATTTCAGAGAGCACTGCTATACATGGTGTGGACTGATAGGACGGAGAACAACATGATTAATTGAACATATTTCATCAGCAGCGGAACATTTGCACAGCTCAAAAAAAATAATAATAATAATAACCAGAACAGAAGCGTTGAATTCCTGGGAGGAACAATATCAGAGTGGGAGGCCTCGAAATTGAGCTTTTCTAAAAAGGAAGTCTACAGTCTGGCGCTCATCCTGTGCGCGAATTGTTTTGACAGAGGTTGTGTTTACCTCGCCAGAGCTCCTTCCTGCCTCCCCCACCAACGACAGGGTGACCTGATCCACCTCCATGGATACAACAGGAACCGAGGGATCATCTGGGATATCGTCGTAGTCATCTTCTATTAACTTCTCTGAGGAGGAGACAGTGAGGACAGTAATCAGGGATGTACCGCAGAGTAAACCCAACAAACTCCCTTTATCCTTCTTCTAAAGTTTATCCACATTTTGGCCCAAAGTAAGTAGAACAGTTCCCTGCTGTGCATGAACCGAGGTCTCTCTTACATTTAGTTTTCTTGATGCTGATGGGTGTTTAGTGGTTACACTGATTACAGTACCACAGCTTACTATATATTCAATGATTTAACTTGTAGGTGATTGAAATAAGGTTTGGCATCTTGAATAAAAACCCTTTAAAGACAAGTCATTACAATCATTTCCTCCATGAACTGAAGATTTTAGCTAATTGCTGTTTATAGAAATTGAGGACACGACAGCTGCAGATTGTTTTGACGAGTTTTGGCAGCGATGTATTGATAATAAACACTTTTAAAGTGTCCTAATTTGACACAGATGTTTTCGTTCCCTTTAAGCCAAAATTAAAAATGCAAGAGCAAAAGCTGTGAAATTAAAGACCGTACCAAACTTTACCTCAGTATCACAGTGAGTAGATAAAGGTGGGTTAATGCTCTTTGAACACACTCTGACCTTTGACCAGCTCTTGCACTTTCTTGCACTTTATAAGCGACTCCTCCAGCTCTCTTATCCTTCGTTCCTGTGGATAAAACACAGGCGATGTTCCAGTTACGGCTGTTTCAGGTAAATCAAAGCTTCTCGTGATCTACGGTGGGTGTCTTACATCACACTGTACCTTCTCATCGTTGGAGGACGCCAGTGACTCCAACACCCTCTTCATCTTCAACACTTCTGTATCTAAAAACCAAAAACAGATGCTTTATACTCTGTACTTCACCTTCAACTCTCCTTGGCACTGAAGCCAGGCAGCAGAAAGCAGAAATAATGAAGCCACTGGGGCTCAGTGTGCTGGTCAGTAGGGCTCTTGTTTCAACTTGTTGCTGCAACGAACTCGTATCAGAAATGATCAGAAATAGGGACTTTCTGGGTGTTTTACCAGGAGGGCTACACAATTAAACTTGGTAATCTAATCCGAACCATGTTTATCTACAGAGGAAACGAGCTTACATGAGTACTTCTCATCACATCTTTATCACTAACGAATCGCACGAATCAATAAAGATCAAATTACTGCATGTATATCAAAAGTGACACACTCAGAAAGAATCCAGCTCACCCAACTCTGGAGTTCCCCTCAGCTTTGTGGAGCATTTTAGCTTCTTTCAGCTCATTGTTTTGGTTTCAAGACCACCTTTGTTTTAAGTCCAGGACCAAGTCAAGTCCAAATAACAGAATACTCGTCAAGACCACTCAGAGAGAACAGAAAGTTTTTTTCTTGTTTGTTGTTTCCTCTGACGTCTGTATCAGGTTATACAGTACGACGTGTGTTTACAAGCTGACATGTACAAGAGACTCCCCCTTTAAATAAACGGCATTCCTCCATCCGGGTGGATAAGATAAGGTCAGCAGAGGGTGGAAGGAGTGGAACAGTCAGATATGTTTGGTATGGAAGACCACAGACAGACAGATAAGGAGTAAGGTTTCAGATCACCTCATTATGGTTCAGACTGTATAAAATCGAAGTTAATGAAGAACTAATTAATGTAGAAATCCAGATGAAAGCGAGGCACTCATTATTTCTTCAGGAAGGCAGCTCGAGGGGGTTCTGTTGTTGTTGGAATGTGAAACGTCTATTTGTCTAATCCTCTTAAACCCTTTTGTAATATTAGAGTCAATGAAACACGAAGCTCCCAGACAGTTATTAAAACATCTCCCACCTCTCTCTCCTCCCTCGGCCCGGTTGTGGCTCTCCACCTGAAGTCTGTTATCGTCCTTCAGCCTCTGCAGCTCCGCCTCTCGCTCCTCCAGCTGCCTCTGCAGAAGCTGCAGCTCCTCCTGACGATGAAAGACGATATCCAAGTCATCACCCTGCGATTCTCATCGCTTTATTTGTAAATCAGACAGACAGAATGTGTTTAGTCTAGATTTCGAGTTTTAATTCACTCGATTTCAGTGCCAACACTCATATTACTGAGAATATAAGACGTAATAAAACCATAATACAGGGAAAAACCAACACCTATAATAAAAATAAAGCGTGACAAAGCACGTAATCGTGTGGCAAGGACCCACGTCTTCGCCCATCCTATTCCCCGTGACCAAGAAGGACTCCGTCCTGTGTAGTTTCAGCCTACAATAGTATTAATGACAACTATTTTAATGGTGGTACATGGAGAGCCAAATATTCTCTGGGGTGGTTCACTCTATAAAATGTCAGAAAATGTTCCGACATTTCATTTTTAGCCATGCTAACAGCTCCAGTGATTGGTCGGTCCACCGCCAATTACCGCTCCACCGTGGGACTGAAATATATTTGGACAACTATTGGATGAATAGACCTTTTTGACATGAAATAGTAGAGTAAACACAGGTGTTAGCAATGATACTAATTAAGGATCTGTTCCATTCAGGTCAAACAGAGTCAGAGTGCTGCTGTGGTGCACGCTGGCTCACTCGAAAGGCGAGTATCGTTGGAAACGCCTGTGTCAACGTACTGTTTCACGTGCTGTGAAAGACGTCTGTTACCATCAGGTCAAGATTTAAAAGATTTAAATGTATCCGAGCTTCATTATTTTTACAAGCTGATGGAAGCGCTCCTCGCGATGAGTAAACTTGATTTCTTATGTTAAGGGTTAGGATTGGTGGAGTGCTCCTCAAACACAACATTAGTAAGAATTAGTCAGTCCGTTGGTCGGTTACTTAATCAGTTAGTTTAACCCCCCGCGCTTTATTTAACACACTGTGGGTCTTTTGTGATGATTCAGTGGAAAATCGTACTATTCTGCTCGTAAAACAGGACGACTCCACCATCAAACCATGAAAAGATAATGCCTGCTACACGTACCAGCCACTTTTCAGTCAACAGTTAAGACATAAATCTAAAAAAAAAGGCTCAAAAGAAGAAAAGGTGCAAATCCTGAAACCGGTGCAGGTGGAAGCACTTACAGCGAGTGTGTTGAAAGTCAGGAAAGCAGTGGAGAAGGAGCCAGAAAGGGCCAGAAAGGAGAAGAGTACAGGGCTGGGGATTAAACCTCGTCGGTGTCGCTTCCAGTGAACCGCTCAGTGTTCCACTTTGGACGCTTGACAGGTTAGCATGTTGCGGAAAGATGTTACAATCACAGTAGAAAGGAGGGAAGAAGAGGAGGAGGTGAAGAAGGGGGTAAAGGGAGCAGAGGGATGATGTCATGGGGGAAAATCACGAGGTTTTAATCATGTAACGATTTCAAGTGACAGAAATCGATTCAGTCAGATGTCCAGTGTAAAACAATGAGGTGTCCGCTAACGAGACACACTCACATTGGTCGCTCGGAGTTTCTTCTCACACTGCAGTCTTTCATTCTCAATGTCAGTCACCCTGAACCGCAGGTCCGTTACTTCCTGGTACAAGCCCTGGGGAGGGAAAGAAAAACTCCCATTACCCATTAAAACAGAGAGAAACCTGCACGGGGGAGGTTTATGGAGACCGTGTGGGAGAGAATTCTTTAACTGAAGGGAGGGGGGGCAGAAAGATCTCCTGCCAAAAGTACCAAACATTATTTTCAGACTGATGTCCCACTGGAGAGAATTTGAGAAGCGCACATGGAGACAAATAGTGGACTAAAGGGGAAACATCATGGACAATTATTGTGCAACCGCTTTGATCCCAATCAGCAGCAGCAGTGTAGGAGGCCTGTGGCGAAACGGTCATTAAATATAACATGTATCATTTTAGTTGGGAGGACTGTTCTCCGTCGTTCATCTTAAACTCGGAGCTAGTTTTCACTCCCAAGACTCCCTAGTCTGAGATATCATCAGCTGCTGTACATACCACACACTGCATACCGACTGTACACAGTGTACTTTACCTAATCCTGACAGTTCAATTCAGCGTTTTGATACAACAAATGCGACACTGGACATCAACTAAACTGTGATACCGTCTCACCTCCTCCCTACAACTAATTTAAACGTATAACTGGTGTGAGTAGAGGCTCAGTTTCCCTCCGTCAACACATTTATTGTTGTTACTTTCTGGTGTCGACACAGTAGAGTCAAAACAAGCTGCAAATTAGTATGAGTGGGTTGTGTAAGTGTGTGTAATCTTCTGACCCCCCCCACATTTTACATTTTTGGCAAATAAGCACCATGAACTTCGTGTTTTCACTGTGACCATCAATTTAAAAAGACCTGGATTACTTTTATTAATGAAACAAGGTCAATGGATTTGATGATGGAGTGCAGCAGATCGGTCGCTATCACCGGAGAGAGATTCTGGCAGGATGTGTGTGTAGAGAAAGTGTCGATCAGGTGCTAAACGTTGGACAAATACATTAATCAAACACTTGACATGCTGTGTTTTTTTTTTAGGGTTTGACTTAAAGCTTCATGGAAGACTGCATGGAAACAAAATCAAGCACATTCACTTGCGTTTAATTCAGTTCCCCTCGCTTCAGGCTTTTACGGTCTGGAAACATCAAATAATATTCCACAAATGTATGCCCCAGCGAGCGGACAGAGCGTATGGAAACTATAACTCTCGCAGCCTTTTAGCCCCTCGGAGAGGGGAGAGAGGGGGAGAGGTATGGGTATGGAAGTGGGTGGGAGGGTTCTGACAGGAAACAGCTGCTGGAGCACTAAGCGGAGTTTCGGCCTCTCTTGTAACCCTTAAAGAAGTTCACCGTGCACCACATGACAGAGCCCTGCAGTCGAGTGAGACAAACCTTTGTGACTTTAAAACAATGACCGTGCGGGCTGCCAGGATTGTCACATCACATAAAAAAAAAAACGAGGTGCGCACGTGCAACTCCCGAGGAAATGGGTGTACCTCATTGTCCCTGTGATCTCTCTCCACCGCCGTCAGCTTCAGCTTCAGACTGGACACCTCGGTCATCAGCTCCAGCTTCTGGGTCTCCAGCGTCGATCGGTTCAACAGCTCCTGAGGAGCGAGACGCACAAGCTGCGTTTAAATATTAAATGCAGAGATCGCAGTTTGGGAGAAGTGTTTTTTTTATTTGAAGCGAGGCGAGGCGACGTTGTAGACGTCTCACCTGTTGCAGCAGCTCCTCGGTAGCGTTCAGTTTCTCCCGGTGATGCTCTAGGCAGGTGTCTAGGTCCCGGATCTTTTCACCTTGAACTTCCACCTGATCGGTTAGAACACTTACCTGGAGGATAGTGGGACAAATTTTAAACCAGAAAGCACAAACTGTAGGTCCTCCAAGGCCACACAATCGTTTAAAATATATGAGTTTGATCAAAGAAAACGTCTTCTTCTTTCTTTCTTTTTTTGTCTTTAAAGTTCTTAGTGTGCGAATGAAACCAGATCTGTAGCCAAATATAGAAGATTTGCACCAGGATGATTTATGAAAGACTGTTAAAGAGCCACATTTTGCACTGGGTGACACAGACATTTTACACAGTTTAACCTCTTTTGAGAAATAAAACAATGTTCGTGTTTTGAGATTCACATCTGCAGCATGACTGAATGAATGTGGCACTAAGTGCCACAGACAGGGCAGGGACATTCGAATGATGAGAGAGAAGAACCGCCAAATTGTTGGTTTCGTTTCGGGGTTTTTTTTTTTTCCTCTTCAGCACAATCCCTAGGTAGGACGCCTTATTCTGCAGAGTCACTTGAAATAGATAAGTGTGTCATCTAAATCTGGTTGCATTTGTACAACGTGGTCAAGAGTAATGCCAGTTTATGGTTTGCACCAAAAATCTGATCGGCCTGAACTTGTCTTGAACTAAGGAATCCAGAAATATCCACTTCATGTTTCAAAGTTTAAAAAATGAGCTGAACAACAAAGGGTTACAAGGGGAAGAAAAAGTTCCCATCCTTAAAAACCCCCCCGTTGTTTATGAGATGCTGATTAACAGACAAACATACAAACACACATCACTCTTTTGCACAAGCAATTACTCCAAATTGAGCCACATACAATATGACTTAATTGTCCATTTGAAAGTAATTGTTCGGCTGTCTTGTAGCCACAAAGAAGAAGTTTCGCTCACAAACCTGAAGAATAAGACACTCTTTGTCACTCTCGAGTCGTGACAGGCGTTCTTGGTAGACCGCTTCGGAGCCGTGGCCGTTCGTCTGAAACGACAAACAATACGTGTTGATTTGTGTCGTCTGAATAAACGGCCGCGTTGTCTGCAGAAAGGTTTTTTCGAATGGTATTTCTTTTGAAATGAAGAGGGGGGGAGCTGTCATGTTGAAATACAACTGTGGCTGTCCAAATGAAAATACACACCAGGCTTGAGCCACATGGATTTTCTAATGGGTGCACTCCACTTAAGTGTATAACCATATAACCTCCCTGGCAACGTACTCGCACGGTTTTTCGCCTTGAAGATAAGAAATAACAGATATGCAGGGTTGAGTTTTCAGAGAGCCATGTGAGTGTCAAGAGCGCTCTCACATGAAAGTGATTTGAAAATTGAATCAAAAGCAAACTATTCTCTCAGATATCGCGCACGGGGAAGTCGAGTCGAGGGCCGTGAGGGAAGAAAAACAAGGAGCTCGGCCCGAGTCGACGTGAGTCTGGAAGATGGAAACTATTTGCAGCAGGACTCCTATAGAAGCCCCATCATCATTCACAGAGCACGTCATAACAGCGCTTTTACAATAAACAGAGGGGTCACGGCAACGGAGAGCGATCAAGAGATGCAAAGATGGATAATTCATACCAGGCTACGTGTCAAGATACTCATATTAACATATAAAGGCATGGGCTGCGACACACATGGATAAAAAATGAGAAACTCAGTCAGTGATGTAGAATTTGTATACGTTCACATTTTATTCTGACGTTTGTCTTTGTCTTTAAAGCTACTTAAACGCGTGCCTTGCATTGTCATGTCTACGTATGACTGATTTTCTGTTGTTAACTCTTATTGTTGTAACTAGACTGCTAAAGTCATTGACAGTTTTTAATTAGTGGTCAGAGCTTCCGGGTTTAAAAAGTGAAGCCAATGCGGAGGTGTCTTAAATCTGCATTCTTTCTCACGGCCTTGACTGTGCTGGAAAAAGAAGGTCCAGCTTCTCACTTGATTTATTTTCCTTCTGATGAGTTTATGGTCTTAATCACTAGTTTCAAGTTTGGAGTAATGGATTAAAAATAGACGATGAAGCAGGTTGTGCTTTAGGGCGTGGCTACCTTGTGATTAACAAGTCATCCTCAGTGACTTTGTCCAAGCATACACCAGGAACAGGCTCACAAAAACTCAAGATACAACTTTCAAACTTGGAAATGTTGATCAAATATGAATCAAGATTCTGTTACCGCCTCAAAACAAATATTTTAGTCAGTGTTTAGCTGTGATACAAGAAGGCAGGCTGCTACGGACGAGCTGAAACCAAGTGCAACCCAAAGAACGCAGCCCAATTCACAGTTCGATGGAGCTTCTGGTGGTGCCATAACTCGAGCCTTCGAAACAATGATCTGCAAACCAACGGGCGACGTCACAGCAGGTTCACACTTGGATAAAGTGCAGATGCTTTTGGTCGTTAAACAAATTCAAGTGTAGTCGTGTGGAGTTTAACCTTATTTACATGGAAACCAAGAGGGTCTGCAGTCAGATTTGCGATCTTGTCAACATGTGAGCGTATCTGGATTTCACGCAGACACGAGACACTTGAGATGGCACGTGTAAATAGCGCCAGAGAGAAATCATTTAAGTTACAGCAGCTCGAGAGCAATAATACGCCTGGACCATAACAGCAAACAAGAAGTAAAAATTTATGTCTACAGCTGTCAGATTTTATGATTCTTTTTACAGATGCAAACACGTAAAACTGTCAGCACGTATCTTATCTTCTGTTTCAAACACACAGAGCCACACATGGACGGTTAAACGGCACTCTGTAACTTTTTACCAATCGTCCGTGCAGCCACTCTGCCAGCCCCTCGGCGGTGGAATCGGGGATCTGACATCGCAGGTTGTCCTTCTCCTCGTTGTCCATGAGCTCCAGCGCTCCCCGCAGATCCTCCAGCAGGTGCAGCACCCGAAGGCCACCCAAGAAAGGTGAAGTGGGCGATTGGCAGTCAAACAACCCGTTGGAGTAATCCATGGCCTTGGAGCCTTGGGGAGAGGAGGAGAGGAAGAGTTAGATGTGGAAAGAAACGCTCTTTATTTCACACCACGTCATAAAGTTGTGAAATTACACTGACTCATTAGGCTGGCGGGATATTTGTGGGATTGTCACACACAAAAAAAAGGACAGATTTACGGTGTGGTGGCAGCAGGATGACTAAAGCTGTAAATTTGAGTTTTTATCTGTATGTTTACTTCTTTTGTCAGAAATTGCGACTTGTGTCTGTCGCCACACGCTACCAAACTTCTTCATCTCTTCTGTTTAACAAACAGAGCACGTTACACAAAACGTCATGACTAGGATTCACTTAGAAACACGTATGTGTTCTTTTCATCCGATTTATAAATAAAGATTTATACTGTTTTGTTTATGAACCTCAAACACTGGGAATAAATGGTGCCTGGTTTCCTCTCCGGCAGTTTTTAATCAGAAGTTTGCAAATAAATACTTAATAGTTTTTCAGGTTTAGCTGTATTCCTATTAATTCCTCACCTGTAACCCACCATCAATATGATATCTCAATCAAATAAGGGGTTTTAACGATATATAAATAACACCTCCTCGATATATTGTAAGTGAAGTTGTTGTATTTTTTGGCGTCTACCCTAAGATCTCCTAATCAAGAATGTGCTGTATGTCCTTGCAGTAATTCATTGAGTGTTTTAATTAAAAATACTTTCGTATCATGTATTACATCCCCTGAGGACACAAGCGACACTGAGAATCTTTCAGGAAAAACTTTACTCCCACTCGAGCTAACATTTCAGCAAAGAACTATATTTAGGTTGTTATTGGTATATTCTCTCCACCCCTGCACACACACACACACACTCCTGCAAACAAAGTGGGCAAGCAAATGTTTATATGGATTCCATCAAGCGATGACGACGACGATTATATTTTCTGATTCTTCTTGGAATCAAACGCGGCCGCGTGTCGCCTGAACTGCAGCCTACTCCGCGCCATCTGTCATCCGTCTTAAATGTCAGCCATAATGAAGACGTCCAACAGTCGCACACAAAGAGGGGGCTAAATAAATACATATCCAAACAATCACGGCTTCCCCACAGTAGCGAGGGAGTGGGGCTTGATGACGGCTGTGGTTTCTGCGGAAACAGAGGAGGGTGAGGAGGGAGGGGTGGGGGTTGGTGGATGTCATGTGATCAGCCGCCTCGCTCCCATTGGAAAGGTCAGCGCTATAATTACACACATCAGCGGAAAAGTAGGGACTCTGAAACTGAAGCTCTGCTCTGCTCATCTGCAGCGGCACAAGTACCCAGAGCGTGGCCAAAAAGTTCCCAGGCAGTAGTTTGTATTCCAAACTCACAGAGCTTGAATAATCATTAGTTTCCGTCACTGCTGGGACAATGGAAACTTTCTTTGGTTTCTCATGATGGAGGAATGCAGTGGAAGAATAAAGAGCCAGTGATCCTGCAGCACAATTTCAGCATTATTCTAAACTTTTATGTATGTTCAGGAGGATTAAATTAAACTGCAGGTAGAAGTGGAAGGAGAAGGGCACATTGTATTACTGTCCGCTGGTCCCAGCTTGCATTTCAATGGTTTCCAGATGTGGCTGGACCCCATATAGTATGCCATGCCCACTTTACAAAAAAAAACTGCTATCGCCAGGTCTTAAAGTCCAAGCGTACAATGTGGTTACCTGCTATGATCCCATCCATTTGCTCCAAGGCTGCTGCCAACATCTCACTGGCGTCAGACATCATCTTGTGCTCGCTGAATCTGAAACAGAAAAGAAGAAGAAGAAGAAGAGTTACAAAACAAGAAGGATCTTTGAGTGACTCTGCCAGAGCTGAAGAATAATAGTCTGCTTTGAATTCAACCACTGTACAGAGAAGTGGCTTCTCCAGAACTTTCAGTAGCAAGAAAAAAAAGAGAAACGTCGGCAGCAATGAAACCTTAAATATGCGTTTATGGAAGTAAGACAAGTTAAAAAAGAAGAATACACACAGCTCTTAGGATTAATTCAAACCAGAAAAGTAGCCGTCCTCCAAAAAGAGGATGGGGTGAGTATCTCAGTTAGTCCTTAATGTGGTTAGAAGAATGGAAACTTGATCATCGACAGTTACATTTTCATGACAACTCAAGGACTGTGTGATAAGATCAACAGCTCCATGACAACAACAGCAAAAAAGGACATCGTGGTCTGGAACTGTGTGGTAAAGTCTTGTTGATTTAATGAAGCAAGAAGAGCCACGTCCTACATGAAGGTAGAAATAAATGAGCACCAGGTCATGCGGAGTGTAAACAAGTGTAATTAAAAGCATACAGCAGAGTCTGATCTACATGAATTGGTGTATTTTCTTAATTTAATGATTGTTTTGTTATAAAATACACAAGAAAATGTTATTTTGCTTCATTTTGGCTGAACAATAGTCCTAAAAACCCCAAAGATACTCAATTTACCTTTAAACAAAACAAGTAAATACCCAAAACTGAGAATTTTCACATTAAAAATCAACTATTTCATCAATCAACTAATCATTTCAGCTCTAATTCTCAGAGGTCTGGAAGTATACGCAGAAAATCAGATTATCAATCAATCATTTAATCTTTATATACAGGTTCTCAATAGTCAGAATCGCCTTCTTCTCTTTAATGTGATAGGAGAGTCAATATTCTTAGATTCTGAAAGAAAAAATCTTTTATTTTCATCTTTTATAGACCAAAAAATTAAACGATTCATCAAGAAAATCAGCAGATGAACTAATAGTTAATATATTTGTACCATTTCTTTTGTTCAGAGCATTGCTTTGCTCCTCTACAGAATCCTGCCGGCATGTTTATACATTCCCATTTGAAAAACAGCATCGCTAATTCTGTTATGGTACAAGCTCCCATTCTTTATTTTCAAATGGCCGCTGCATCAAATTAACCCTGAAGTCTGCGCCACAAAACGCTCACTGCCCGAGAGACAAAAAACAAAGTGATCTCCACGACTTATTACCCAGCAGGCCTTATTTCCGGCAGTCAGGCAGTCACGGGTGCTCATGGGCAGGCTCCTATCTGGAATAATGGCACTATTCTCCCGAGGGGTCTCGGGCCTCGTAGCATTGGCATGCTCGGCATCTCAAACTTCCATAACAAAGTTTTACAGTATCCCCATGACCGATTGAATTCAAACACGTATCACATGTCTCTTGTTTGCTTATCACTTCAAACGAAATCTGATTTGAAAAAAGGGGAGTTGAGATAGTACGCAGTACGTGGAGAGAGCAGCTAAAGCTCAGGACTAACATAAAAACAGAGGCTCTGCTTGTTCCCTTTATAGGGGGGCAGGGGCTGCAGAGTTTACTTCATTTCCTCCCTCTCTGGGGTCACAGTGTCACACCCAGCAGGGTAACACATGAGCATTAAGAGCATAATTAAACCAATGGTCTCAATATGAGCCAAGAGCCGGGGTCTGCTGTGAACACAAGGGGCCTTAAGTGCTCCGTCGCCTAAATTCAACACCACGGAAAGCTTCTCCACACACGCTGCAGTGTATGTGCACTACTCCTTAAACACGATTAAGCCCGATGATGGAAGGAGTTCTCACGATGTAGACGCACAAACCATTTCATGCCATTTAAAACATGACGCCTGGCCAGTAAACATGCCAGAAAACTACCTGCTTTCCCAGTGACATTTTACAGTTCCCGTGGGATATTCAGGGACACACACAGTTCTTGCAACTAATGTGTTTTCCTCTGCAGGTATTTCCAGAGTTCGGTGGAAAACTATCGCTCACTCTCAACCATGGTGGAAGCTGTATTTGGTCAGCTGTTTGTTTCACCGCATGAGAGAAACCTGTTTTTGTTGAGGATTTTAAATATTTTGTCACTCCGTGTGAATGCAGAAAGCAACAAATGACACGATGAGGGAAACACAGATGTGTAAACATCAGAAGATAAAACAAAAAATCAGAGCATCTCATCAGTCGACGTGCAAATCGGGCTAAATTTATAGCTTACAAGTGCAGAAAATGGTATTGAAGCTTGCCACGTAAACTAGTCAGACCTTTAAAAATGCCAGCCTGAGATATCTTCCACTTCCCTTCGCATCAGTGACCGGCAGGTCATCCATGAAGCATTTTCTGACCAAGAAACCTCAGGAGAGGGAAAACCCACAGCTGAGGGTCCGTCTCTCCAGCCATACGAAGAAGTGTCCGTAATGATGATTGATAGCGTCCGCAGTGTAGGAGTGAGCGCTGTGCACATTCCTGAGCAGGTTAGTTCTCCTGAAAACCAAACAGTGATGCCTGGTACTGCCATCCCCGCTGACCTCTGCGACCTCCCTCCCTCCAGCTCTCAGACAAAACTCTGACGAACGGGCCTGAGGCTGAAAAGACCAAAACTGACAATCCCAACAAGTGCTATTGGTGTATTCAAAGCCACGGAGATACTCACTGGGTGACCTCCATCACCATGGAGTACATACACTGTAAATACCAAGCAGAAACTTCCATGGCTGGGAAATGAAGCAATGCGCCAAAAAAACTTCAGTTCATCAAACGCCCACTCGAGGCTGGCTCCAGAAGTGAGTCAGTCTACATAAGCTCCCATGTTCAAACGTCCTACTTCAGCCAATTTATTTGGTTGGTTGGTTGGTTGGTTGGATGGTTGGTTGGTTGTTTGGATGGATGGATGGATGGATGGATAGTATCCCAAGCTGGGAAATTACAGTTTGATTGACAAGTGATTACCATGGCTTGATTGCTTGATTGAGCACCCAGGCATCATTCGGCCCGACTCAGGTCCAACATCTTTGTCGATTTGTAGATTAGCCGGGACGCGACAGAAGCAGGAAAAAGCGACGGGATAACATGTAGATTGGTTGACGCCAACAGTTATCCTTTAACTGATACTGAACAGTGGTTGCACACATTTCACTCGGGCTTTTGATTTGAAACCGGAACATGCTTTTTGGGAAACATCATGGACGAAACAGATTTTATATTCTGAAAAAAAGGGTTGCACATTTATTTCTGTCAGGACAAAATAACGTCTCATGACTGTATGCCAAGTTCATCTTACAAAGACGTTAATAAGAACTTCTTTTTCAGCTTCTTCAAATTGACTTCTTTGTCCACAATAATACTGCAATCGTTGCATGTTTTACATGCATTTTATTTAAGCCTCGCTCTTATGTGTCTGGCTAATAGTATGAAACCACATCAAAAACACAATGAGCCTGTTGCCCGTAGAACTTTGACACAATTCAGTGCCATCTATTTAAATGTATCTGACAGCAGTAATATTTCCATGTCTATTGTATCTCAAAACACATCTGCCTTAAAAGCAAACTTCTCTAACGCTGCGAGTTGGTTTTAACATCATCCAGATGGAGAGGAAGATATGGAGGGGGAGGGACAATGCATTTGAAAAGAAAATAAGCTGGGATTACTTGACCCTGTGCTGAGTGGTCGGGGTCTAAGACACACTCTCTCAGACACACACACACACACACATACATACATATACACAAACCCACTCCTCTGCTGGTGCTCCAATAGCCGACTACTTCCAGCTGTGGCACAGATGTGCATTTTAAAATTGAACCGGCTCAGAGTACTAATAGAAGCAGCTTTACTTGTTATAGTACAGTAACACAAGCAGTAGTAGCAGTCAAGAGTTTAGAGCTGCTTGTTGAATGAAAAAGTAAAATGATGTTGCACCGATTGTGTCTCTATCTGAGGCTTTAAATCACAACAAGTATCAATCTAGAGAAGATTAAATAATTTGCTTTCCGCTGGTTTCAGTTGATCTGAAATTCAAACTCTTCTTGTCAACAGTTTCAAATTAAATCTCTTTTTAATAACCAAAGGTGTCCCACAAGGCTCAATACTAGATCCCTTTGTATTCACATATAAAAACCATCTGTTTTCCAGCAATTATGAAAGCGATGATACCAACTTGTAAGCCATCAATACCACTAACAAACAGCTAACAATTATATTCATTATCAACTAATCTGAAGAACTGTTTATTGATTGATTGGTTAATAGTTTGATCTATAGCGAACAGTAAAAAACTCAAAGATATCCAGTGCAGTATCATACAAGACAAAGAAAAGCAATAAATTACTGTTCTGAGAGGCTATAACCAGACATGTTTGACATTTTTGCTACTGCAAATCTGTCAGTTAACCAATTGTTCCAGCTCACTACATGAGTAGTGGTTAAAGCAGTACTTAAAGAGGGAACGTGGACCATGACCAAGGGCCATGTGGAAGTCAACCTCACGTGAAACCCAACCACCAGTCAAACACCCTGCCTTTGTTTACCCTTCCCCCTGAGAGATGGTCCGGTGGACTTTAGGTCTGAGCTGCTGGGAGGTCAGAGTGCTTGACAGAAACGACAGCGCAGACTACAAACCAGCGCTGCACAAACAACTCTTTGTCTTTGGGAGACTCACATGATATCACTGCGACACTGAACTCAAGCTATTGCAGTTTTTCCATGTGCCTTGACGACATCACAGCTAGAGATCACATCGGAGGGGAAAAAACTAGAGGATAGTGGAAAGGGGCAGAAGGCACAGAGTACAGCAAGCCAAGAAAAACCCATTGCTTTTGTTATCAGGGTTAACACAGGAGCAGGCAATTTTAGGTATAATGTCCTATTTAATCTCACAGTTGCTACTGGAAACATTCGGGCTTTGTTTACAATGAGTAAAGCCACAAACAGGCTTGAAACAGAGGCATCCCCACACTCAGGAAGACCTTCACTGAGTCCTGTGAGGAAGCGTTTCCTGCTACATTCTAGAGAAATGTCTTCCTCTGTGTCAGAAATTGCCATATCCAAGCAATCTCAGCGCTGGCTGTACCAACAAAACTTAAAATTCCCCATAAGCCACACATACGGCTCAAATATAAATCAGCCCCTTTAATTACGTTCCTGCGAGACAAATGTTTCATATTAGGTTCAGATTTTAATTTGATTTCAGAAGCATGTAAACATCCCAATATATCATGTGTCTCGAAAGTGACACCTCCCTTCTTTCAAAATACTCCACAAGAGAGCTGAACCAAGAATGCAAAGAATGTAGATGTCAAGAAAAAAAAAAAAAAAGGGGGCAGGGATGGAAAGGTCCCTGTCGGTTTTCCTGACATGTGGCTACAAGAAAAATAAAAAACTAGAAGACTTTGGTGGTCTGTGCCATGTGAGCTTACTTACAAACGAGGGCCAACACTGGACTTTGTCTCCTGTTTACCTGACAAACAAACAAATGCCTGTGGGAACAAGATGATTTGTGCCAGGAGATTAGACTTATGATGTGAAAATGTGTTTATTACTCTACTGGATACAACAACCGTGCAAGAGCGTGGATTTTCTAAGCCGCCGTGAGACCGTGGAGGGACACTAATATGGTTATTGTCAGAGAAAGATATAAAATCCTTTGTTATGTTTTCAGCTCTCAGCCCGACAGGCAAAGACACCAGACGTACGCAGAGTGGAGATCTGCCAGCAGGTCATGCAGCGCCTCAGGAGGGAACTGCACACAAACAAAAGGCTGCAGAAGTCTGAGACCGATAATGAAAGAAGCCAGATTTGTTAAAACTGTGCCGGCTTCATGTTGGCTGCCACTTTTTTTTTTCTACAGTAGATGTTGGTGGGAGTCAAACTGAGTCTGACTGGTGGTTCACCGCAGTGATTCATGATTTGGCTTGTACATAAACGGACATGTGATGCATAAATTAGCTTTGGTTTAATCACAAGCAAAGAGAAATTCATCCAGCTTGTTAAAAAAGCAGCAAACAAGTGGAAATATTGCTCATAATTATGTCTGTGGATGACATGTGATATGAATTAGTAGCTTTGACATGTGTGTATATGAAATCTCAGCACTTTATTTGAGGAGTATAGTGATTAAAAGCATAAAATAATGATAAAATATCACAGCAGCATTAAGGATAATATCTATGGAAGACAAAAGCAGGAACAAAATAATAAAATTAAACAATACAAGCAGCAGATATTGTAAATATTGTAAGTTCCCATTGAAATAAATGTAAATTAAATATAAAACGTAGCTAAACTACTAAAATATTTTGTTTCCAGCTGCCTTAAATGAATTTTTTTTTGTCACAATGAAGCTAGCAGCCCGGCGAAGCTTTGATAAACAAACCGTTCAAACTAACTTCGGTCAAACTTCGGTCAAACTTCGGTCAAACTTACTTTTTCCAACAGAAAGAAGAAGCACAGAAGAAGGGACCCGGTAGCTTTTTACTCCAAACTCCTGTTGAGCTCTTCTTCACAGCAGCTTCATGTCTGGTCGTCACCTTCCCATTGATTTTCTGCCGACTGAAACTTTTTCATCCCAAACTTCACGGAGCACAGCACGAGCCCGAGTGCGCGCGTCAAGAGGGCGTCAAGAGCCCAACGGACAGAGCGCGAGGAAGTGAGGCCTTCAAAATAAAAGCGGAAAACTCTCAACTGTCAACTGGACCCCAGTCCAACGGCGGTAGGTCAAGTTTCAGGTTGATAACAACAACAACAACAAGCGGTAGGTCAAGTTTCAGGTTGATAACAACAACAACAACAACTACTACGATAATAATAATAACAACAACTACTACAACGACATCAACAACTACGATAATAATAATAACAACAATAACAACAACAACATCAACAACTACGATAATAATAATAATAACAATAATAATGATGATGATGATGATGATGATGATGATGATGATGATAATAATAAATATAATAATAATAATAATAATAATAATACTAATAAATAATAATAATAATAATATAACAAACACAACTACAAACTACAACAACTACGTAAAAAATAGGTATATAATAATAAATAATAATAATATAATAATAATAATTAATAACCAACAACTAATTCGATTAATACGGATATAATAATAATAATACATAATAATAATAATGTAATAATAATAATAACAACAACAACAACTACAACTACAACAACTACGATAAAATAAGGATAATAATAATAACAATAATATAATATATAATAATACACTACAACAACTAACGATAAACATAAGGATTAAATAATAATAATAATATATAATAATAAAACAACTACAACAATTCGATTCAAATAAGGATAATAATAATGACGATGATGATGATGATGATGATGATGATGATGATGATGATGATGATGATAATAATAATAATAATAACAATAATAACTTTATTTAAAAACGCTTTTCTGGATATAAATTTAAAGATTTTATTTTTATTGTCACAATTACAACACAATAACAGCAATGTCACCAAATCTAAGTCAATCAAGCGTGAACAAATCTTAAAAAAATAAAATAAAATAAAAAACATTTCTTCCTTTCTTTCACACCTGGAGTCAGATAACAAAGAATAAATCAAATCAAATCAAATTTTGTTTGTATAGCCAAGTCACAAAGTACATTTGCCTTAGAGGGCTTTACAATCTGTGATGGTAGCAGTAATTTACTGCACTCTGGTATTACTGTTTCCATTTTATGCAACTGTACACTTCTGCTCCTCAGTTTCCATGACAGAAACACCAGTTTTAAGTGTTGCAGACTAATACAGATAGTTCAAATAAATGAATATTGAATAGACACAAGTGCAAGTCAGTTGTGATCCTGTCAATGAAATATAAACTAATAACTTACAAAGTCTAGATACAAGTCAAGTGCTTAACAATATACAACCAGTCTTAATAGAGCTCAAATAAACAAGGTTTTAACTGAAAGTAAACTAAAGTATGGAAATTACAAGGAGACCATGAAGGTGACGCCTGTATGTCCTTTCAATCTCACACATAAAGCCTGAAATCAGCCTTACAGCAACAAACAGTTTGTTTTGTTGCAGTTTATCTACTTTATCCGACACTGTCTGCTAAATATCTGATGACGGTGGTAAAACATGTTGTAATTAAAGTGTCCGACAGTAATAAGGTCTCAAATGGACATAGAAGGCGTCTCAAGCGAGCTGCAGCTATATCTAAATCGTCTCATTGCTTTTAATTTTGCAATTAGGAGCTGCTTTGCTTATTTTCTCCACATCTCTTTATTTCCATCTGAAGGTTAGATTTCATTTCTTTCTCTTTTCTTTTTCTTTTAAATGGCTTTTGCCCTGGATTCACCTCATCAGAGTCCTTAAAAACCAAAGTGCTGCTAATAGTGAAGAGTAGGCACGTTGCTTTTTTCTAAATTAACACCTTGTATGAACTGTCTTACCTCATATGAGTGAAAATCAGAGCTGGAAAGTAGCTTTTGTGAAGGAAATATTGAACCTTTTACTTCTTTAGTCATTAGTTTCTTTGCAGATTGCATCCAAAATGTATCAGTATATTTAATATGATGCCTTGATGCAGATTACTGGTGAATTATAGGCTCCACCTCACCCTGCTACAACAATAAAATGCTGCTTTTTCAATAGCTGTAAATGATCTGAATAATTCTTTCACAAACTCAAAAGGAGACAGGCTTGTTCTGTGTTTGCTCCTCCATTAAAACATTTTTAATAGGAAAAAACAGTCAATGCTACATGTTTTTTAGACTTAAAATGACTTAAAAGTTCAAGTTTACATTGAGTTGTTAAGTTGTCATCCCATTCATGTAAACACAGAAGTGACGCATCTCCTAATTTTAGATTTTAGCTTTATCTGCTTCTCTGTCTGTTTCCAGGACTGTGAATTCCCCAAAGTAACATTACATAAGTGGTGTGATGGGTGAGTTCACAAAAGAGTTTGCTGAGTTATAATATGATTGCCTGTGCGTGGGTGGTTGGAAGCAAATTGGTGCCAAATCACCTTACACTGAGTGCAAATTAAAAAGCCCCCTGCTTAACGAGTAAAGGTCATATTCATTTCCAGTCAATTCCAGAATAATCACCTGTTGTTTGTTCAGAAACACCCGCTCTAAGTCTCCTAATAAACATTTTCTCACGCTATCTGTATGTAGGTTAAGACAACAACACAGACAAGTTTGACCAGCAGGTGGAGTGAGAGGTGTTCTCATGATGTTTGGAGGGAACACACACAGGAACGTCGCCTTCATGAAGGAGCCTTGACTTTGTCTCACAATACAACAAGTGCATGTACTGTAGACATGATGTAACAGGCTGTCCCTGCAGCACAACAGCTGAAGGAAATTTGTCTGGAGCTCAGAGACAGCACAAGCTGAACCCGCAGCTGCGACTCACTGAGGAATAGATCATGATATAGAAGCCTGTACCGCTTTACAGATGCTTCTGCTTCCTCTCAGTTTTTTTGCCTTTTTAATATTTTGACATACGCACATTTTGTTTTGTCTAACTCTCTTTCATATACTCGTTCCTTGGCTGCATTTGCAGAGCAATGTGGTGCGTACAAAAAAAAAAGGCTGCCAGTTCACATTTTTATACTCTATATAGATGAAGATCGTCTCATAATGACATCGCAGTGTGTGGATGTAAGATGAAGAGGATTAGTCAGGTGGATAAAGAACAACAGCATAACAGTCTATTTTAAATGATGTGTTGCCAAATCACCTCCAGACTTGAAAAACATGAAATTATGGATGTGCGATCTGACTTTTTTTCCTCTTCTGAGTCTTCACAGTCTTTAAATTTAACTGTGTGGAACTTATTGGGCATCATTTTTTATGGAAGGTAACGTGATGATGGTGCTAAAACCCGAGTCTGTGTTCTGTTCATAGTGACCGTGACAAAGAATCTGCATTTAATGATTGATACACAATCCACAATCTTCAGTGGGGTCATTCCTATGTTCCTGGGTTTCTATGTTCTCCACTTCTACATGTGTGGTCTATGTTCTTGACTCTACAATGTTTAATTTCTAACAATGCACCAGTCGGATATGGAAATGGGAGCTTTTATGTTGCTATGATCTGTTGCGACACCAAAACAAATTCCTCGTAAGTGAAAACCTCCTCGGCAATAAACCTTTTTCTGATTCTCCAGTTTTCAATTCAAAACCACCAAGCTTGGAGATTCACAGTTGTCTTTGGACAGCAACAATATTTTCCTCGCGACAGACACACAGCATATTCCCCTCCATTAGCAGCCTCTCTATAAATACATCTGTTTTTTGGTGGCACACACATGTTAGCTGGTCTCACAAATGACTCTCATAAACACATATTCCTCTGAGCCTCAGTCTGAGGGGAGAGCCTGTCCCTGTGCACCTCATTGTATAGCAGTTAAAGCAATTAGTACTTTTTTTTTTACAGCCTCCTTCTGTCTTTTATGATTTTTCCAGAGGCACTTACCGTTGATCAAATCCTGAACAAATGCTGCGAATGATTGGAATTCTCACACATCAGCCCGAACATTTAAATGGAAATTATGCCACTGAAAGCTTTAACTCTGCAGCCGGCTGTCATTCTGGCTCCGTGAAATGTTTTGCCTATCTAGCACAATCTCTGGAGATAATGTCCCAAAGCATCCGATCATGCATCGATGGTGATTTTAGTGGCCATGGCAACCTTGTTTCATGGAAGTACCTATACACAAAAGCCCCCCCTGTGATAATTCTTAATTTCTTTACATGGTGAGCGAGCCAGAAGCAGCTGAGAGCCAACATGGCTGAATTGATGTCAAGTTGTTCTGGTTGAAGCTGGAGCGTTGGGGTCAAGTGCTCCTGTTTGTGCACATTAATGGAGGTGGAAGCACTCTGGTTAGAGAGGTATCCAGCAGTGCAAATAGAAACCAGAATTCAAACCTGAGTCTAAAAGATGCATTGAATCTTAATTAATAGCGTATAAAAATCAATCTCACTGTTTTTTCTGTAGTCGCACCTGCTACTTTCAGTTCACACACACAAAAAAGACATCTACAGTGTCAGGCAATCAATAAGCAATCAAAATACTGAAAACAATCATCAGTTTTAGTTATTTTTTTAACACCGACATATTGTTGGATAAATGTCAAGGCCACAGACAAATGCACAATACCCAGAACAAACCAACATGAGGTTTGTGGAGGGCCAATCTGTACGTGACCCTTCGCTGTGCTGTTATTGTCAGCCGGAGCAGAGAGTCTAATAACTACAAAGCTTGAAAAGAAAGCAGGAGGACAGGTACTGTAAATAAATTCAGATTTGACCCTCTCTATAATTGCCTCTCATTCCTTTTTGTTACCAGCTACTGCTGCAGCCCTTCGTCTCCTTTCTATTACTTTTTACTGTTGTCGTCTCTCTCTCCTCGGAGAAAAACTATTTACCATGTCGTACCTTGTTGCGGAAAACCAAGCGGTTTAAAATCGCTTTATATCCTCGATGCTTTGAGAGCCTGTAATAACAGCTCATATCTGTTCACACATATGAGTTTAAAAGCCCAATCAGCAATTTCAATTCTTATGCAGCCCATGTAGTTGAGGGCATGAGTGTTGACTGAAACTACGTAGACGACAAACAATGGTGAGCTCCCGCCCCCTGCAGTACCTCAAACGTCCACTTGAGGCTGGCTCCAGAAGTGAGTCAGTCTCCATAAGTCCCCATGTTCAAATGTCCAACTTCACAGCAGAAATAAACATGTTTACAGCCTGGTACAAAAAACAGTTTTGGTCTCTGTAGCTAATTTCCCCGTTCATGACAACTGTACTGAGGGTGAATTTATATACAACTCACCTGTTCACATTATATTAAGGCTTAAAGTTATGCAGGATTAACAGTTTGGATGCTTTGATTGACAGGTAGCTGCTGTTAGAGATGAGCACCCAGGCTTCATTCAGCCTGCCTCAGATCTGTTGATGATCCACATCTTTGCCAAATTTCGGATTAGAAACCGGCGATGTCATGCATGCGGCGTCCATTCTTTCTACTGTTAGCTGTCAGCAGCATCTTTACCACTGTTGCCATTTCTTCTTATTTACTCTCTCTTAATCTTAAACGCTGTCTGCGGTCCATCTCTCTGGGCCTCTTCGTATTGCCGTGACTTCTGTCCACATCTTGAGTTTAACATTTCAGCTGGCTCTCGCGACTTTATTATTAGCCTCCTGACAATCAGGGAATAATTAAGGGATGTCAGGAGATTCTCCGTGGCTGATGGACAAAGCTATTTGCAGCGTGTTCCTTTCTTTGTTAGTGCAACTTGCACTTAAGAGGCATTGGGGAAGGCATCTGCGTGGCATGCAGAGCTCAATGACTCTTTTCAGCAGCCTAGGAATAGAAATGCAGAGCTCGGGTGCCTGCAGTCAGTGGTGACGGTTGCTAGTGTCTTGTCACAGTATGTAAATCACTTGTCACATGAGATTAGCCATGTAAATCCCACTTGCTCTTTGTTTAACTATAGACAACATATAATGCACGCTGGATGAATGCTCAATGCGCAGAGCGAGAAACAGATCATCAAACAGATCACTCAGTCGCTGACTTTAGTGAGTTTGAAGAGCGATAATGATGGGTGAGAAAAGTGAGCAGTGATGCTTTGAAGTGCTATGATGAGTAACACTTTACATTAGGCCATAGATTTGAACCTGTCACTGAGGGAGGAATCTGGGCCCTGGGGGACACTGCCACCTGAGCCCATCACATTAATTATCACCCTGTCAGGTATGTTACATAAGAAATAAAGTAATAATGAAGGAATGTGATCTCCCGGACCTCGTCAGCGGGGAGCTAAATGATGAAATAAAACCATCTCAGCACCTCTTCCCTCAACTCTCGACTAATGAAGAGATTACTCACTTTCAAAACTGATATCAGCAAATCCAACAGGCTCGACGACAGAGATCCTGTCTGCTGGTCACTTAACATTTTTGATTCTCTTAGACTGGAAGAATAAATCCAGCCAAAGGGCTGTCTGGAGTCTGTTTTGTTAGTTCATCCCAAAATCAATTTTGCCTCCTTATGAGAAAAACTTAGGGACTAAACTAAAGGATAAAGAATAAAGTCGTATTTTAAATGCCACTGTAAATTGTACATTAAAACACCGTCATGTTTAATGACAAAGCCTTTATTCATATGCTATTTACATGGTAATTTTATGCTCCTTTTGATGGTAAAAACATGTATTTATAATGTAGAAAATATGGCTCAATTGCCAACCTAAATCTGAAATCAACTTATATCCTTTTACCATAATATTATACGGTAATATACAGTAATATAATCCAGTATTATATACTATAGATTCATTCTGGCAACCACAGCTGCCAGTTTTTTACTGTAAAACCTTTTTCGTGACTTTCTTCTAGTGCCTCTATGAGTCAAATATTGGACTTTTGCGTATGTACTGCATGCAATCTTTAAGTGCAATGCCGTGTTATTCATAAGCTATTTTGTGAGGCTGGGCTGTTGATCCTCCTTATGACTTCTGTGCTGTAAAATGAATTGTAAATAATGTGGGTTGTTCTCACATGCACACAGGGAAAATCTCCACAAGCAAAAAGACAAGCGAATGAGATGATTTGTTTTGAAATGAGGTGTTTTGGAAAGCTGCAGAAGATGTGCCCTTTATTTTGATTAAATTTGTTCCCTTCAGACGTTCCAAAATCTCTCCATTTACTATTTACCATGAAAATATGAAAAAAACACCCAGGTTGACAAACACAAGAATCTCAAATGACAATCAACACAATGCAGATAATTACAACTCACCTTGCCTGCCTGATAAATGTCTTTCAAACCTCACATGCCAATTTAGAGAAATCTGTTGGTATCAGGGTCAGGGTTATTTTCTCACTTTAAAAACTTCAGCCACAGAAGACATTATGCAACCGTTTTCACAGACTGAATCACCTGCAAACCACTTTTTAAGTGTAAAATTGGTGGATTGGTACTTTAAAGCACTGCAGTGTTTTTAAATCATTTGTTGTTGCTTTTAGCCCAGGAAGTGTCGCTGTTGTGATGCTTGTGGAGATCAAAATATTTACATAAACTTCAAGCTCCTTCAACTACTCAGAATTTTACTGCTTCTTAATATTATTATTTAAAAAAAAAAACTGAATCTGAATAATAGGTACAAATGTGCAAAATGTACAATATATGTGTAAGAAAGAATCCAATAAGTCTTTCACACAAAACTGTAACCTCATTAAACATGTAAGCGACCACAGATGTATGTGGGAGGATGCATATGTTCATGTTCCATTAGCTATATATACACACACACTGTATGTATATGACAGAGCCAATATTGTGAGGTTTTAATGGTAAGGATTAGACATACAGGAGTGCTGACTTATGCTACAAGAAACTCATTAACCTACCTATGTCTGACTATGACAGCGGTCCCTTTTGACCATCCACCAATCACTGTCAACCATCCACCAATCGCTGTCAACCATCCACCAATCACTGTCAACCATCCACCAGTCACTGTCAACCATCCCTGTCGACCATCCACCAATCACTGTCAACCATCCACCATCCCTGTCGACCATCCACCAGTCACTGTCAACCATCCACCATCCACCAGTCACTGTCAACCATCCACCAATCCCTGTCGACCATCCACCATCCCTGTCGACCATCCACCAGTCACTGTCAACCATCCACCAATCCCTGTCAACCATCCACCAGTCCCCATCAACCAGCCACCAATCCCTGTCGACCATCCACCAGTCCCTGTTGACCATCCACCAATCCCTGTTGACCATCCACCATTCCCTGTCAAAGATCCACCAATCCCTGTTGACCAGCCACAGTCCCTGTCTACCATCCACCAATCCCTGTTGACCATCCACCAATCCCCATCGACCATCCACCAATCCCCATCGACATTTATTAATCACTGTTGACCATTAATGAATCCCAGTCAATCATCCACCAATCCCTGTCAAACATCCACCAATCCCTGTCAAACATCCACCAAACCCTGTCGACTATCCACCTATCCCTGTCAACCAGTGTTAGAATGTCTTTACAGTGACCTTACTGCAATGTATGTACCTGAGTTGCACAAAGACTTTAACACTCTTGACATAAAGTCATTATTTCGACTCAAAGGAAATATCACAGCTTTCCACTTTCCAATGCTGTCAGTTCACTGAATACACATGAAACAGGTACATCCACAGTCAGTGAAGGAAAAAAGATACAGGAGTCAATGTATGGGGCTTTGTTTGCATCAAAACTGTGTTGATATTTGATTTTTATAGTTTAAAGCATGTGTTATTGTTACTTCACATACTTTACACCTACCTATGTTAGATTTTTCACATCACTTCTGTTGTGTTTTTACTTTGTATCACAGCGGTTCATTCTTGACCTTCAAAACACAACTTGCACAAAACATTTCCAGCTCAAAGTCCACTTAGGAGCTTTTTTCTTGAGCTTGTTATAGAGTTAAACCAGCTCTGTTGGTGTTATGATATTATCGCTGCTGTTGATGTTTCATTTTGTCCATCAGTTCTGTTACTTGTGCACATTCAACAGTAAAAACAGATACAGATAAGTCCACATTAGGTAAAGGCATGAGAGTAAACACAAGTAAACATATTATTTTGACCCAAACAGAACCTTTTATAATTAGAGTTTAATAAGAAAGATTTATTAGAAGTAAAACGAGGTTTCTATTCTTTTCTTTTAAAAAAACAAAAAAACATCATGCAGACCATGTTTATTTGTCTGCCTGATATGACCACTCACTAATTGGACAGTTTCCTGAGACAAAAGCATCTGCTTGGTTTATCTTCTGCCAGGTAGAGCGCAGTGAAACCTAGCAACAAGCTGCAGCAGACCAAGCTCGTCTCTGCTCTCAGATCAACGACGAAGCAACACTTATAGCTCTCAGTTGGGTAGATAGGACACACTGTGCCAGCGGTGGCACATTACACACCACACTGACTTAACAGATTCCACCCTGTTGATCACCCAATAGCAAACCCCAGACGAGGATATTTTGGCAATTGCTTTTTTTTCTGGGGCACACTGTGGGTTAAAGGCGCCTGGCTAAGCCAACTATATTCAATTTTTGAGAAACACACAGGCGAATGATTCATCTGTTAAACTGTGTCCTTTCCCATTTTGTTTGTTTATGCTCTGAAGCTTTAACATGTCCCTTTTTAAAAAAAATAATAGTAACCTGGAAGGAAGCAGATAAAATGTTGTTTGATTCTCGGTGTTTGGCAAGAAAAGCATGGCAAGACAAACTAAATCGAACAATTTGTAGGTCGGACGATATCTAATGTTCTGTCCACATTGTGCTACAGAACATTTTAATGTAGTGCAACAACTGCAAATGTTTTGTATGTGACAAGTTACAAAATATAAAACCTAATAACCTAAATACATTACAAAAAATTATCATAATAAATGACTCAAATTACTCATTATCTCATCTTAACGAGGTGCTTAAGGAGTTCAATTTAGTATGGAATTCACAAGAGACAGCTTTTTAAAAAGTGTAATTAAAATTAAGACAGCAGATGTTGGAAAATACTGACTGTTACAGAAAATATACAACTGTTCTGTACTTCTCAAGGCTCTTGGTAAATTAGCTTCATGTGGAAAACATGAGGAGTGCCCCTCTAAAATATGTTTACATATACACAGCTATATATGAGATTTTACTTCTTTTCCTTTTCTATGTATTTATTTTGTTAGTTTTCTATACCAGCTTTAAGATGCTTTACCACCACCTGCTGGACTGGAGTGTGAAGTAGTTCTAAATTTTCTGTGCCAGCGTGGATTTGCCATCATCAGATCAAATGAATGACTTTCCCATCAGCTGTACTTTGCGTTTTGTGATAATTAGACTATAATAGCATGCAAACATGCACAAATAAGACGATGAATGTGCAGTGTACTACTCAAAAAGTTAAGCGTGGAACGCTGGACACTTCTCGTCCAATGGTCGCCATTTGGGCTACGCTCTTTGGCTACACCATCCTATTGAAATTAGTACATTACACCAGAAGGTACACAGTGTACTACTGTACATAGAAGTGTACTAACGGAAGTATCCTGATTGAGATACAGCTTTAATCTTGTTTATGCATGCTGTTTAAACTTCAAGTAGTTATTTATATTTATTTGTATTATATATATATATAGCTGTTTGTGATCACAGCGTGCATGTAATCCTGTTTCACCATTTTCACATAACTGAGCCTTGTGGTACAGATTTTGTAATCCTCACAGATGCTTCTAGTCTGTCTCGTGTGTTTTCAATTACAGTAACCTGATGTTCTGTCTTGTGTAGTGGCAGTGTATTGGGTTTCACTCTCACCCTTTTTAAAGCTTCTTCTTGATTCAACATCTAATAAAACTGTCTTGGCGAACAACTTCAGTGTTTCTGAGTTTAAACCCCCCTTAAGGGTGAGCTTGGTAAACAAGCCTCTAGTCTCTCTGAGTAATAAAAAACGTGAATCAGGAGGTACATGTGCTCAGTGCTTTCCCACATGCTGCTCGTGTGGATTTATGGATACCATTAAAACATACTGCGAATCAGGAATCAAGATATTGCATGTTGCCGCAGACTGTGCCCCAAGGGTGTGGGGTTTACTGTAGTATGAACACTGAACTAAGTAATTAGGTAATTAAAAGCACTGTAAGTGTGAAGGATATAAATAAAGACATCGGTGTTGAGTTGGTTCCTGAAACAGTTTTGTAAATACCTAAAACTGTCGAAGTCGAAGTCGAAGTGTGGAGAGTAAGTCAGTCAGTAAAGATGACAAAACATTTAATATAACGATCTTCAAATGTGTGAAAGATGTGATTACAGATGAGCCTGTTAGTGGGCGAGGTGGAGAGTAGACTCTCAGTGTGGTTTCGAGCCTTATCCAATTAATTTAATTAGCTGTAGCCTAATATGCTAGAAGTGGATGAAGCGATATCCCCACTTCACTCTCAGGATGGACAACAAAACGGATCAGCCCAGCCTCTCTCTGCTCCGCTGACTGATGAGATGTGGCGAGTCTCTGTCATAAATGTAATTATGTTTATATTGAGCCTCCACTCCGCTGCCTGTCTGACTGTAGGAGATCACATTACTGCCTCATCCTGGAAGATTTGTCCTCCTTCAAACAAGAGACACTTCATTCCCTTTGTGTGCACGTGCTTGCGCTTGCGTGTGTGCAGTGTGTTATTACGCAGTTCAAACTGGTACTTGAAGTTGAAGTGCGACATGTACGTGTCTTATGATGGAGGAATCGATAAAACTCACCCAACCTGACACTGCCATAAGAACAAATATGCATTAAATGACAGGAGTTTCATGAATGATGATAGAAATAAGACATTTATGACAGATTAAAACTCCTCTAATCAACATTTCTAGATTAACAGTGGATAAATGGTGTAGTCTTACACAGATCATCACCTGACTTGCAGCTATAGAGCATTTTAGCATCTTTAGGCTTATTGTTTTGGTTTTATGGCCCATAACTTCATTGTTTTGGTTCACTCTAACTGCTTTCACCAACCTGATTTCAGCTCTACAAAGCCCACTACACTAACTGTTCAATGCCGAACCGCAGACAAACACGGTTAGTGACAAGCTGGTGAACAGAGCGGAGCATTTAAGTACGACGTGAAATAGAGTGAATGATGTGTTGGACACATTCCCCCATTGCAACCTTATGAGGTGATAATATGTCAAAGTTTAAAGACGTGCTGGTGCAAAGTGGCCAAAAAGATTAATTAATGCATCTTTAAACATTTGGCGAACACTCCACTCATCAATATTCATGACTCTAACAATGAATCAAATATCTACCTATCCATAGTGATGAAGCCACAGAGAATTATTACTGTTACTATTAGATTTTGGAGGCTCATGTGGCTTTTTAGCCTCTTTGAGCTGATTGTTTTGGTTTTAGAGACCAACAAAATATGCTCCAACGAGCCTGAATTCCAGCAGAAAGCACCAGACGGCGAGGAGGAACGTCAAAAAACATGCAGCAGTTGAAGAGCCAGATATTTCACTCAGGAGTTGGAGGAGACCAAAAACAGATATAAAAGTAGAGTTAATATAAAATCAGGCTTTTGTTTAGAAGTTGGTATATCCAATGTATACTGTATGTTCAAGCTTGTTGTGCAACTTTAACTGATTAAATTCCATGTATGAATAATTTCTTGACACACTGACAAGTGAAAATAACTAGTCTATTGCCATTATTATGAATATCTCTGCCGTTACACGTCCTCCAGTTGAAATGAAGATGTAACGTGGCTCTTTTGCAAACAATTATTGGGTTTTTGCATGTTTCTTAAGTTAACAGGGCAAACAGATCAGCAGAAGGCTGATAGTTGTGCTGTTAAATCCTTGGATTTAAACAATTGGTTAAGCGTGGGTGTTCCTCTGAGTCCCTGTTTTAGTAATCCGGTTCTAAATCTCCTACAGGCTAAGCGCTCTCTCTCTCACAGAATGACTGTGGGATAAACCCATGTGTACAGTAAACACCACCTCTGCCTTCCATTGAAATAATATTCCATCATTTCTAGAGAGAAAAAGAGCTAATATTAGCCTGGACAGTATGAAATATGTTTCTTCTTGAATAGACTCCCCTCTGCGATGCCAAGCCATTAACACCAAACACGCTGAAGCAGAGAGGTGAAAAGCCTTGTATGTCTTCCCTGCTTTACACTCATATCTGAGTATTCAGAGGACTAAATGTCAGTGACTCACATCAACTAAAACAAATCAGAGAAAACATCAAGGTTAACTTGGACTACAGAAAATGAAATAACAGTTTAAGCTCTTCCGCACTGGCTTCATTTTCCCAGCCACGGAGGTTGCCGCTTGGTTAAATCTTGTTTATTTAATCCATACAAACATGAACTACTGAACATAATTTCTCGACCCGGTTCTCAGAGTTTCATCAGCACTGTGAGTATTTCATCATCACTAAGTGTATTTCCCTAAAACGCTGAAGAAAACAAGTCACATCCACTTCAACTCTGTGCATGTGTTGTTTCCTGTGAATCTCTTGTGCTTTGTGTGACAATAAAAACAACTGCTGCTAGTATGAACTGTTTCTGACGGCTCTGCCAAACCTTCACTATGTCCAGGTCCAGTCTGGACGATTACTGCCCAGAAGAGGAGGTGGATTCAGTCCAGAGCAGAGTACTGGAGAGTCTGTATGAAACACTGGATGTGTACAAAGAGACTCAGGGCTTGCCAACCTCAGGCCTCGCAACAAACACACACATACAGGTGAAAAATATCACATCAGATGCTATTAAAGTGACTCCTGAAGTCAACTTAGATCCTTTGTCCAGCGGCTGCAACATGTTTTGAGGCAGTCTGTCTCGATTACTATGAGTCAACATACAACTATATATAGATATATACAGAAGGCGCATATATGAGTGGCCAAAAAATATAAATAAATAGCAGCAGTGCGCTTTGAGCTAAATGGTAATGTCTGGTATAGGTATATACAAATAGTATAATGATATCTGCATATTAGTTTAGCATATTTACATGCAAATATATGCCAATTAGTGCTAAACACAGAGTACTGTAATGTCAATGTGATCCATCCAATACTTGTTGAGACCCAAGTGGTGAATGGATCGATTTTGCCTAGAGCCACACTGAAAAAATTTCGGGTGGATTATAAGTTTAAAGGTATAATCTGGCATCCGGCAAACACATTATAGATAGGGGCTTTAATCATAATGACAAACACTGCTGCTGCTAGTCAGAGTTCTGATATGAGACTTTTCAAAGCCACGGGAGACAACAGAGCTCGAAGCAGCCAGAACATCATCTGTGCCCAGACTGCAGGTGCATCAGTCAAAAACTGTCAAATCATCATATGCTAATGGGAACAGTCTGGGAAATTCATGCCAAACACAGGCAAGCTGTTATCAATGAAGCTTGGGTCACAAGCTGGAACGAGAAAGAGAAATATATCACTGCATATTTGCACGTATCTAACAATATATGTGTGTTACTTGTTTCTTGCTGTGTCCGGCAGCTATGTGATTTCCTCACCGGGAATAATCCGAACGTGACGGCGTAGTTTCATCAGAATGTGATAAAAAAAACAACTGTTGGAATAAATCTGCGATTTCTGTCTCTTCCTGTTGTTGATGATAGGAGAGGAGAGAACAGCCTGAGCTCCTCAGGAAAACTCGACAGGTGGTGGCTGGATGGGAGCCAGAAAAAGACCAACTGTGCGTGTTTCAAACACAGCACCGGAGGTGTTTGACACTAACATCACAAGACAAAGGAACGTACTACATAAAAAATCCCACCTGACGAACAGGGTTGTGCGCCGAAGAAAGATGTGGGAAGGTTGCTTGGGTTCTGTCTGCTGTGATGCTGCAACAGAATGACAGAAGGTTTGGTTATTTTGGGAGGATGTCAATGTTCTGCTGGATAACAAACTGAGTCTATTCCCTGCACACCCTCTAAATTAATTACAAATATGAAAATATGAAAAGCAGGATAAAATATGCATGCTGTGTTACAAAATCATACGAGGTAGGGGGATAATGTTGTTCGTGAACAAAAAAAAAGGTCATCTTTTGTAACCAGTCAGGTTACGTTATGCAAAAACAAGCAAAAAAGCCTTGAAATCCAGCGAAACTCTGGTCACAACATAAAGGTCAGCCATCGTCTAGACAGCTCACTCCTGCTCCAGTACGCCTGACCGCTGTGTTGAAAGAACTGCAGCATGATTCCCGCTGATGTTTTCATGTAGCCGGCGTGATTTTCTAAAATATCGGCCATTCGCTTTTCAAAAGAGGTGTTTCTTTTCCGTTGTAAAGCTCTTGTGAATCACCGCTTTTACCAAACCATTCACGCAGGACTCAAGAAGTAATCTATAAAAGTTGAATGTGCCTGGGGTGTTACAGAAGCAGCGAAACACAAGAGTCCCTCTTGTACAGCAGCTTGTGACAAATCTTCACGGACCAACATAAAGAAGGTCACCTGGGATGCTATTCCTCGTTGGTCGTTCCCGGTAGACTTCTGGACGCTGTATAGATGAACAACTGTTCTCTCAGTCACAATCAAGGGTTGTATCATTAACTTAGCTTTTTTGTGGCTAAACAGCCTCTCAATTACCAACATAGTTTCATATAGTGCCTGCCCCCTTAACCAACAACACAAGAGAGGTAAAAGAGAGTTCATTGTTGCTCCTCTAAACACTGAAAAATGACATTTGAAAACCTCAACAGGAGCTCATCTCTCCTGAGACTATTACTTCTTTTTTTAGAAAGCAGTTCCAGTGAAAAAAGTGTTGATGATGTGCAGATTGTCTGGAGGAAACAGGATAACAGGATGTTGTTTCTGTACAGACTGGCACCGTTTTTTTTAATGCTTTGGACACGACAAACACAAAATCACTTTCGCCGTAGCGAATTGGAAGTTGTGGAGAAATTGCTGAAATGAAAGGTCAATGTTGAGTTCAGGAGGGAAGAAAGTGTTCAGGAGCCTCTGATGTCTTAAGCTGTATTATTTATTGACGCTTGGCCAAGGAGAATTAGAGACACTCTCAAAGTTCATCAGAAGTGCCTGAGTCGTTCTCACATTCTGCCCAACTCATCCTGGTGGATCGACTTTAAACCCCAACAGATAACAAAACAAATACTATACACCCAGGACTAGCCAAAGAGAATGTTTTTTTGTTTATTTTTAAGATTATTTTTTTGGCCTTTTATGCCTTTAATGATAGTACAGCTGAAAATAGACAGGAAGCAGAGAGAGGGGGAATGACACGCAGTAAATGGCCGTCCGATGCGGGATTCGAACCGTAGCCAGCTGCAGAGAGGACTGAAGCCTCTACACACGGGGCGGCCGCTTAACCCACTACGCTACCGACCGCCCCCAAAGAGAATGTTTTTACCCATGTTTGTGTTACTGTCAGCACATTATAGTCTGGGGACACTGTTGTCTGTTTAATGGAACGTCAATGGCAAGCTATCTATTATGTCTATGAAGCCAACACTCAGTTCTTTCAACCCTGGTCACCACAACGTTGAGATAGGCTGGCACCTGCTTTCCTCAAACAAAGCCAAACAACTAATACTACTACCTAGGACCTCAAGGCCTACGCGTGACCCCATATAACAATATTAACATTTTAAAATGTGAGCAGAAATGCAGATGAAATCCCGTCTAAAGCACCAACGTGGCACAATAGCACCCTGGACAGAAGATCAGAATTCAACACATTGGCCGTCCCTCGGTTAGTTCACTACTTTGATCAACCTCAACAACTATTGACATTTATGACCAAGCGGCAACCTCCGTCGCTGTTACATGAAGCCAATGTGGAAATGCCAAAAATTGCAAGTTCAACACGAATAGGTACAGGCACAGGTTTGACCTGGCTCATTTAACCAAATACCTGGTGCACCTCTTTGCAGGTCCTCACTTTCCACATTAATGAGACGGTCTGACCGACTGGGCCGAAAAATCATCTGCAGATGAGAAAGCAGTGAAATGTCACGAACTGGAACCGCTCCAGATCTTGGCTGAATTTCAAATTACAGTCCTTCAATGTCACAAGGTGAGAAGCTGCTCTTGTACCTTTACTGAACTGTAGACCTGACTTGAGTTTAGTTCCAGTTTGGGGCTAAAGGTGACAACTGACCTTCGATTGCTAACAACTGGGGGCTGAGTACAATCGAGTACAATAATAAACGGCTAAATGACAGCTTCAATTTTGATTTGCACACATACTAAATCTATATTTAATGAGATATCAAACTCATATTGAATATTTAACTAAAATAATGACATTAGTGCCCGTTAGACCTGCTCTTTAATGCTGCCTGGTTCTTGAAGTTGTTTTCGATGGACTGATTTCTGTTCTCATCTCTTCCACGATATATTAATAGCTGGTAGACCGCCGGTCGGAAACACTTTTCACTCTGTAACGTTTTGAAGGATCGGCCTCCGGTTCACCACGTCTGTTTGGTGGCAGCTTGTCAATGCCTGCTGAAGTTCCCTTTGGCTTTTCCCTTTATAGCCACTTAGTTCTGAGACAGCAGATACACCAGGGCGAACAAGAGTTCCACAGTATGAAAAAGCAATCTGAGGTGGTATTTTGAATAAAAGCTAAATAGTTTAGTGGGATTTGATGCTGTTGATTTTTTCTCCTGCACAGACTTCTGCAGATGTTAGAGGAGCTGTCACTGCTGGAAGCTCGGGTGTATTTATTGTTTCCCGTCACCCACAGACAACCTCACAATTGCAGTGGTCCCTGTTGGTACCTTCTCATTTCAAAATGTTCAAGTGGGAAAGGATTTTGACACAAAAATATGGGAACTTCTTGTTCTTCTGACATGCGAGCTTGCTGCATATGATATTACAGACACATAAATATCGCCTGTGTCTCCGGTCTCTCGCTGGCTCTCTTCGGAGGGAGTCCTGAATGAGAAAGCAACACTCTGTACTTTGATTCCAAGGACATTCAGCAGACACCTTTTAAAGTTCAGCCCGAGCATGCCATTTCATGATGCCTGCCACACTCACGCACACACACACCTGACATCAGTAAGTTATGAAAACTCGACAGACTTCTCTGCATTCGGTGTCATCCTCGCTCGAGTCTAAGCCCCAGCTCAGCTGCCTCTCTGTTCTATATTTGTCTGGTCTTTCTCTTTGATTGCCGTTCAGGAATGTGAATAAATGAAAATGATTTCGCTGCCAAAACGCTGCCTGAGCTCTGTTTTAACACAACAAACAGCAAGCCTTTGTAGCTAAACAACAAAAATCAGGCGTTTATTTCCTTCCAGTGCGAACGTTTTCTGATCTGGCATCACATGTCGGCATGTTTTAGCCCTCTCTTTCTCTTTTTGCATTTCCTGTCTGTAGCTTCACTGACATATCAAATAAAGACAGAACGCCAAAAAACAAAACCAAACAAGAAAAGAAGATCCGTTCTGTCCTTCTGTATCCACTTTTGTTTTTACACATATACTCTATCCATGTATAGCATTGTATTCTGTCATCAGAATTTGTCTATAATGTGATTTTTGTTGATTTCTTCTGTGCATTCGACACCTATATGTCTGAGGGCCCTCCTCTGTGGCTCTTGCTGAGATTTCTTTCACTGTTTCCCTATTACAGTGTATTATGAGGGAGTTTTTCCTCACTTTAAATGACGGTCTGAAGTCAGAGGGTGTTGAACTACATGTGAATAAAATCGAACGGGGTGGACTCCGAGGTATTGTCTCTCTGCGTGGAGTTGTGTTTGTGGGTTCTCTCCGGCGACCAAAGCCATGCAGTTAATAAAAGGTTAGTTGGTGACACTAAATTCAGGTGTGATTGTCTCGATGTGTCAGCCCTGAGATGAACTGGCGATTTGTCCTGGGTGTGCTCACACTCAATGTCAGCTGGGATTGGCTCCGGTCTCAGTGACCCTGGTAAGGATTAATAGTCCTGGAAATTAGATAGGTGGTTGATTCCAACACTGGCCTAAACTCTCCGTATTTAAAGTCAAGCCTGATCGAGAAATTCTTTAAAATGGAAACATCTTCCACTGACAACTGGGCAAATTATGTTATTAAATATTCTTTGAAATGTCTAGACATTTTTATGTGTAATGAATTTAAATATTAGTCTTATTTCTTATGTTGACAGTAATTACAGGTTTGCTTCCTGCAGTGCTCATGCATTCATTTCCTTAATTCATCTTGTGTGTACATGCAGCGAATATGAGGACATAAATATAGCTTTACATCTCACCTATGCTACAGGATGTCTCAGACATATCAACACCAATATATACGCCTCGCTTCTGTTAATGGGATTCTGCCAAAGCCGTGCATGCGAGTCATATTTTAGTTTGCTTGCAATTACCCCCTAACCTCAATAATGTAATGGCTTACCGGGCAACTAGTAATCTCTAAAACTACTTCATTACCAATTACACATGAAGGAGAAATTGCGAGGCAGGTTGTTGCGGGAAACAAACGACCTTGTTTGCTGACTGATGTTTGTGAGGGAGGAGGAGGGTCGTGGGGATTGCGGTGTGCAGCATTAGCTGTGGGTCAAAGACAGGACTCGGCTCATTATTTCTGCTCACGGATTCAACATCACACTGAGAACAGCGAGCCTCGCAGACTTCTTGATTAGCTTGACAACTGGCTGCGCGTCCATCAAAATGTGCTCTCAGGTCCGATGAAGGTTTTTTGGGAGGTGGAGGCCCATAATGGGTTTTTGGAAGGACAAAGAGGGAAAGTGTGCGGACATCCAGTAATTGTATTGTCAGTGTGCTCGGAGTTGTTGGCAGCTCTCTTTGATTTGTTTAAGAGTCCAGGTGGCAGGAGACAACAGAGCAGAGGATGCAGCCCACTTCTTGTCTTTAAAATAAAGTTTTGATACGCTTCACTTGAATAAGTCTCTGTTTCACTTTAGACTTCTACATTTCAGAGACGCTGTGTGCTTCTTTTTTTTCTCTGAATGTTCTAAACTGCTACATTAAAAAACATAATAAAATACAGCATCCAGCTGTTTTCACTTGTGATCCCAGCTGTTGCCACATTTCAGATGCTGGGGCATTTCTGTCCACCTGCTTTTAATGCCCATTTTTTAATTTGCAAATAACAAACCTGTGGTGTGATGATGGAAAGTTGGCTGTGGTGGGAAAGTTGGTCTAATAATCACAGCACAATGTGCCCCTCAACATGTTTTTTTCCACTGTTTCCCCATCTCATCAAGTTGAAATGGGTTCATTGTAATAATTGTTTGTGTGAACCTTTGGAGAGGCCTGCCCACTAGGTTGGCAACAAGTGTGAAGCCAATGCTGAAGTGCCCTTAATTGTAAAGTAGTTAAAAAATTTGGGTCAGTTTTTACTTTAGGCAATAATATTTTGGTACTTTTGCTTGAATTGTATTTTTAATGGAGTAGTTTGACATTGCTGTATCTTTAATTAACCTAAAATCAAACAAAAAGAAAATTTAATTAAACTCATTTTGAAACAGTATTGTCATTTGTCGAATTTAACCCAAACTATCACCAAATAATATAATTATGATTAATAACGTACTTTGAGGAGAAATATGAAGAACAGGCCTAGTTTCTCTAAAACCTGATGAAACAGACCCAGACTGCTTTTTGTTTTCAGGCTAGACATGCTGAAAATGGTATTAAAAAGGTCAGAGATAAACCCAGAAGCCAGACTCATCCGCAGCCATAAGAGCAAACACACATAAATCTAAATACCAATTCCAAAAATAAATGCATGGCAAATAAGGGGGAGGACATAACATTTACTGTAGGTTTCTTCACCACGGTAATCAGCAATCATATTCACAAAGATGTTCGTTTAAAGTTTAGTTGGAGTTTGTTAGATTTTAAGGAGCCGACTTAATGTAATCCTCTAAAAGTATATTTAAACCCAAACCGAATAATTTTGCAAACCACCTCTCGGCTGGATATGAAAAAGACTAGCCGTGTGCAGCTTAATGAAGCGGTAATAATGATGACTTTATTACGTTTCTCTTTAATATTTGTCAATACAGTTTCCAACGGATTTAAAGCTGCAATTAGAAAAAGTAAAACATAGTGGTAAACAGTCATTTCCAGCACCGAACAAAAAAGAAAAAACACATCAAGCACACTGCACTCGGATTCAGTGAGGATTTGTCGACCCAGTGAGCATTGATGTGGTTCACTCCTCCCAATTCATTGGCAACTTTGTCACAGCCAAACTGTCAACAAGTGAATGTGAATGTCCCTGAAACAAGAACAAGAACTTTAATCAGTCACTGCAAGAAAAGCCTGAAGTGTATCCAATGGTTTTACATTGGGACTTATGAGTCAGGCAGTTTTTAAATAATAAATGCAGCAATTGAATTGCTTTGAACTCAATGAACAATTCCTGCTCACCTATGACTTTGATCCTGTGGTCCTTATTATTATTATAATAACAGGTGTGGTTCTGTGGTTGCTAATAAGCAGTTCTACATTGGTGCCAATTAGACTGCAGCGGGGGATAAACTGTAAAAGCAAGTCAACATTGATTGTCAAGAGAGCAGGTAATTTGGTTTTGTAATTTGGACGAATGAGAATGGTGCACCTTAGATGAAAGCAAAGCGTAACTTCTGCTTCTGCAGTCCATGATTGTCAATGAATGTCATAAACTGAAACCAGCGTGAGCTCTTGGTTGTTAACACCAGAAAAGGACCAGAGTGGAACTAAATGGGTGGCCTGACCACCATTGAACCGAGACCAAGTCATGACGAAGACCAGAGTGTATCGAGACCGTGACAAGACCAAGACTTTGAGGGGTTGAAACCAAGTCAAGACCAAAGTATTGCGAGACCGAGTCAAGACCAAGATCAGACAGTATATAGAAACTCCATGGTTTCTACATTGCATCACCTCAGTAAGTGTGGCCTTGAAGTATTTACAAACTGCTGTGTGTTCTGTTTTGCAGATGAACCCTTTGTGGTTTATATAAACCAAGTTTTCTTCCAGAAAATGTGGCTGATGCCTCCTCCCAGACAGTTGTAATGCAAAAATGCAGTCGATTCCAGGTCTTGAAATTAGTCTCAAGACCAGGACTGATCACCATCCAAACCCTTTCCACACAATATAAACTACTTCCTGCAAAGACACTAAATGTTGACAGAATCCTCCAACATGAGTGTAATTCCTTGAAAGACTTGCTAATTCTTACAATGTACTACTGAACTGACAATGTTTGTTTGGGAAACAAAACAAACTGCAGACACAATGAAGAGCTCTTTCAAATTAATGACTGCTGCCAAGATTCAAGCTGGTCTCGTCACAGTGAATGCCTGGAAATCCACAAAATGACTTCGCTAAATGGATTATTCCTGATTCATGAGCATGAACACAATGTTAAGAAAGTATAGTGCTAAGAATCTAATCAGCGATGCCATCGACGGAGACAGAAAGGACTACTCTGCTGCTAATGAATGGGTTTCCAAGCTGTGTTGAAATGAACTGTGCATTATTCCCACAGTTGGCATGAATCAATGTTCATTCTGCTGTACAACAAGCTCAACAAATGACGGTGCGAAAGAAATCTAATTTCCATACAAAAGAACAGATTTGACCTTTGATGCTGATGTTTCTGTGAATAGTACATAGATATTTTCTAAATTACATATGAATGAGACCAAATTTATAGTGTACTTATGCCTGGATCCCATCAGGCATGACTGTTTTGGTCCATTCTCCACATGTAATGGGTGTGAGGTTGGACCCAAGAACAGCACAGACTAAGACCAGTGTTGGAACAGTTCAACACTTTATTGGCAAAACAGGGTCGCAAAAATCCACAGCAGGTACTCAGGAACTCTCCAACAGAGCCAGCCAAAATAGTCCAACTCCCCAGCAGAAACCTCTGGGGAGGGAATCCAAGAAAACAGGAGACAGACAAGGGGCGGGTAGGCTGGTCAAGTTACCTAGGCAGGGACGATGAGGACTGGTCAGGGACGAAACCAGGGAAGCAATCCGAAGATAAACGTGCGAGAGTTTAACATACTGCTGAAGACAATCTGTCAGAGATAGAATGGAAGGAGTGGGTTTAAATCAGGTGAGGGAACACAGGTGAAGGTGGCTGCACTAATGAGGTGGCAGTGGCAGGCAGGTGAGTGGACAAGTACTGGCAGGAGAAATGAAAAAAAACAGGAGCGAATATTTGGTGGTCTTTCCTTGGTTTATGGAGAGTAAGTGAGTCTGCATGGGGTGTTTTATTTTGAAAATCAACCAGATTCTCTACGTGTCTCTCTCTACACTTCTCTCTCGACGTTGACATTTGCGGTTTTGATTCAGTTTCAACAACCATCGGGTGGATTGCCATGAAATTTGGTTCAGATTTTTCATAGTCCCAAGAGGATAAACCTAAATGATTTCTGTGATACCCTGACGCCACCATCAGATCAAAGTCACTCACCTATCCTGTTATATTTCTATGTTTATGGGATAAATTGGCACAAAATGTGTTATATTTCTATGTTTATGGGATAAATTGGCACAAAATGTTGTACATTCATTGCCACCAGAGGATAAACCTTAATGACTAACAGTCAGACTTACTTTTCCTCCGGTGCCACCATGAGATAGATTTAGATTGTTTTAAAGTGAAATAACTGAGCAACTACATAATGGACTGCCTTGGAATTTTGTTCAGATTTTTCATAGTCCCAAGAGGATAAACCTGAATGATTTCTGTGATACCCTAACGCCACCATCAGATCAAAGTCAAAGTCATTGGTGACAATGAATGTACAACATTTTGTGCCAGAGGATAAACCTTAATGACTAACAGTCAGACTTACTTTTCCTTTTGGTGCCACCATGAGATAGATTTAGATTGTTTTAAAGTGAAATAACTGAACAACTACATGATGGACTGCCTTGGAATTTGGTCCAGACATTTCATGCTCCCCTTGGGATGAACTGTAATAACTTTGGTGATGTCTTGACTTTTCATTTAGTGCGAACATCAGGTCAAAATTCTCAATTATCCACTTACATCTCTACGTCTGTTAGGTGGCATTAATGGTCACCAGAGGGTCGTTTCTACTGATTTTGATGATTTTTCCTCTAGTGCCACCATGAAGTTCACAATTGTAGTTTTAAGTGAAATGTCAGCTGTCAAATGAGATCTATGAGATGGACTGCCATGAAATTTGGTCAAAACATCCATGTCCCCTAAAGGATGAATTGTAATAACACTGGTGATCTCTTAACTTTTCATCTAGTGGTCAAAATATTATGAAGAAATACTTGGAAAACTCATGACTACTACTACTATTAGCACTTAACATGGTGAGCATGGCAAAGATTAAAGCTGCTAAACATAATTTAGATAAACAGCACTACTGCGTCTAGGTAACAGAGTCATTAGCATGTCTGTAACACAAAGCAATCATCATTACAATGTTTGTTTTTGTCCTGGTTTGGTTTAATGATGAAATCCCGTCTGCAAGGACACAATCTCTGTCTCATCCGTAGGTTTCATCAAATATGTATTAAAGTCATTTTCCGTTCCTTTTCTCTGATGTTTTTAAATCGCCTGCAGCTCTCTGCGTGCCCCATGTCACGTATTCATGGATATTTGATAAGGTATCAAAATAAAGTCTGCAAAGTGACTAAAATTCACCCCTAAATTCAGCTGTCACTATCAAATATTGTCTGTTTGGATTCAGAACCATTTGAAAGCCCGATCATCGTTGTGGATATAAATTGATTTTGTCTGTCATGTTGTTTCTCACGGCTAACAAGCCCTCAGTGTCGTGAGACAATCATACCGTGGACAACGATTTCTTGATGACTTCCCAACGCAGGATTTTCCACCCTCTGGTTCCCAGTGGCCCCACGTCTCTGACCCTGTCACTACCGATTGCTAGCATTTGCAATTATGCCCTGTTTACTTCTGTCATTCCCTTCAGCTGTGGCGAGATGCTTATGTAATACAACATAGGATGCATGATCATCAGCTCTGCTGTCCCGCTGAGAGAAATCAATTTGCCCCGTCGGTTCTCGCCTTGCCCTTTCCGATAGCTCAATCCTTTTTTCTTTCTTCTCTCTCTGGCACATGCTCTTGGTCTTTCCTGCTTGTATGGGTGAGCAGCGGGAGTCCCTTCATGCTTACTAAGTATTACAGCTACCAATCTGCCCACAAACTGAAAAAAAAAAAAGCAGCTCGGCCTGAGGTTGAAGCTTATTCTTTATGAAACATTGCGCTCAGAGACTAAATACACTGAAGCAGCTGCATGGTTCGTTTGGATCTTAACTGCTCGAACTGTTTTGTGAGCACAAACGTGTGAGGATTATGCATAACATTTAGCAAATTTAGCGTGTCCGAATCTGTCAAAGCGGTTACATCAAAACAACATTTACAGGTCACTCTAAGAGAAGGGCACAATCAGATACTTGTCAAACGCATGTCACACCAACTTCCACTGAATGGATAAATATGATGCACATACGACACGACCATGATTCCCATCCCGGTGCGCTTCGCTGCACAAGGGGGGCGGGAAATCTATTAACCTTTAAGGCAGCAGGAGAACCACCCAGCTTGCCGGGAGGGGAGCGAATGCATCTGTATTTAAAGGTTAGGGGAGATGTGGAGTAATGAAGCACGGGCATACGAATAGAAGGGAGGGTGGTTGGATAGTTAGGAAGATAAACACACAGATTACAGCTGAAGCTCAGCAAAGTGTTTGTGTGTATTTCCACCAGGCATGTTAGAAGCAGTTTATTCAATCGCTGGTGGTACAGACGAGTTCGTCAGGGTTGTACCCTTTAACCTTTCCACTTCACACTAAACACCAGTGTGTTTTTTTCAGCACTCTGAGGCTGTCAAAACCTTTTAAATGTGCAGATGACACAGCTTAAGTGGGTTTGACTACAAAGGGAGATAAAACGGCATTTAGGAGCGAGTTCAACGCCTTTGGCGAAATGTGTGACGCTGATCTGTAACCCAGGGAAATGGTGATGAATTTTACATAAATAAGGGGGGAATCTATCAACAGTCACTCACATTTTTAAACTTTAAAGGGGCATCTTTTTTTTAACATTTAAAGGAAGGGTTTTCCACAGCCTGAACTCAAGAGCACCTCCGCTAACTTCAGAAGAAATTATTGCATTTTCATGAAAGAGGGTTTATTACGCTTCAGGGAAAATATGAGCAGCGGTGTTACATCACACAGTAGAAAGGCCACATATTTAATGAGCTCAGTGAATCCAGAATGACAGATCTGCCCTGCTTAAACTCACACCAGCAGAGTTTATTTACAAATCCTCTTACAAATGTTGAAAAAGGTTCAACGTAGGACCTCTTGTCTTTTTGACATCTGGAATAATCACTTATGTATTTATTCAGTTTGACTCTGCACTTTATTCCGTACTCTGGGAACATCTGTACTATGTATTTAATAATGTTGGGTATATTTATCATTATAACCAAAGTGGCATTTTACTGAGTACTTTAAGTCTTTAATGCTTTTTCTCTGCATTTATAAACAGTAAGTGGTAAGTTATGTGTTTTTAGCATACATTTATAAACAGTAAGTGGTAAGTTATGTGTTTTTAGCATACACAAGTCTTGTGAAATCTTCTTTTCCTATATTCATATTGAAATGCTAAAAGACTTTAAATTATATATTAGTGAAATGTGGAGTCAGAGGTTCAAACAGTTTTTCACCAGTTTTCAGTCTCAGGATTTTGTGGGCGGTCCTTAAAGGGTGGCTCGATGACACGCTGAGGCCACCCTGAGCAAGAGAGATAGAGATTAATTCATCTCAGCTCAGAGCGTTTCAAAACAAACTCAGAACACATTTTTATATTCTTACTTTACACAGACTTTAAAGAACCAGTATCAGTTTTCCATTCCACATTTCATAGAACCATGAATGCAACAATGTTTCCCAAAGACCCTTAAACAGCACAAAATTGTTTCTTAAGGATAGAAAGGTTTTCCAGTGTACTCAAATCGCTCCAGGGCACTTATCAAGAACTAATTTAGTCTTCTCCTACAGCTCAATTCATCTAATAACTTAGATTACCTCTTCTACATATGCCAGGTTAACGGTATCAACCTATAAACGCACATTTGCTGCTTTAACAGAATGTGTCTGGTGGTTTCTTTGTCTGGTTATAAGTTGAAAAAATGTAGTTTCTTTGCAAGTGTCTGTGTGCATGAAGTAATTTTTATAATCACAGACATCTGCTATGTAAATCAGTAACATCGCAATCTCGAGCCAGACTCTGCTAATTGGCAGGAATAAAACTTCGGCATGCAACAGTGCAAAATATATAATTTAGCCGTGAGACACATCTTAATCCATACAAGTGAATGTACAGTATGGCTACCGGCAGCTATGAGAATCTGTGGGTGTGTTGCACCCATGCTGACAAAATTACAACCAGCAGCTACTGACAGTGACAACATTTACCCAGAGCAGTTCAGGAGGAAAAACTGTCAGCAGCAAGCGAGTCGACATAAATGTGGCAAAGAAAGAGCCAAAACACTTTCCGAGGATTCAAACATGCAGCAAAGCCTCCCTTGACCCTGAGATTTACGGATAGCAACGTTTTTTATTAACCCTGCCAGCACAGCGTGAGCAGGAGCAACATAGGACTGGATGTGAAAAGAGTGAAAGCATCGAGGAGGAAGAAGGACAGCCAAGAGAAGCCGACGGCTACATGTGTGTAATAATCCAACAGCGGTGTGTGGAAGCCGAGTAACTTGATGATTTTATTGAATTTCTCAGGGTCAATATAACAAGATGCTTGGAATGAAAATTGATACAGGAGAAGTTTTTTAATGTGATTGTGTTTCCTCTTCCAGATGGCTCCACTCCTGTAAGCTTGAGCGAGTATAGATAATTCTTTTTAGCACCAGCCAGCAGAATTACAGTCTTATCTTATAGCGTGTGTGCTTTATAATCAGAATATGAGCATATTTCTTTGCAGATGGTTATTTCTAGGTCCGATCACGGAGGCCAGAAAGCAAAGATTGTCATTCTGAATGCTTAATGAGGAGGCTAAATGTCTGTGGATCTCTGATTAAAATACTTAATGAGATATTTAATGGATAGCTCTTCATACCTATCTGACAAAAAAGAAAAAACGTTGATCTCTCACACGCGCAGGCCGGGCTTCAAAGGGTACTCCTTTGCCTCAAATGCCATATCTTCCATTTTATGACATACTACTGTGTGTAGCAGTGTGTAAAACTGCGTGCATTACCCTCACTGATGGCTGAAAAAGTAATCAGAAGGGTCATTTTGAATCCGTCATTTTTTTTGTTAATACCAGACAGAAATGCTTCGGAGGTTTTTTTACTCGAGGAGCACTTTGCTGAATTGAGGCAGCATCAAAAGAAAGCGTTCAGTCGGAGACGCAGAGTGACAGTTGTATTCAGACCCAAGACAGAGAAATAAACTAAACTACATGTTCAAGAACCTTTTTTAACTTTAACTAATCATCAGAGGTGAAATGAGTCCAAAGCATGAACAAAATAGACTGATTTATGGTAATTTAAGGAGACTGATAGTTAGTTCTGACCAAGTAATTTGAGAGTGCTGACATGGAAAACAACATCCCTTTTTAGAGTTTTAAAGTCTGTGTAAAGGCGTTTCTGAGATTTCTTTCAAAATACATTAAATATGTTGGAAAATAGTTGCTGAAAACACGTGAAAAGACTTTTATTGAAATGTGGAGTTAGAGGTTTAAACAGTTTTCAGTCTAAGGATTTTGTGGGCGGTCCTTAAAGGGTGGCTCGATGACACGCTGAGGCCACCCTGAGCTAGAGAGATAGAGATGAATTCATATGACATTTTAATAATTCATTACGTGTCCGTGAAAATGTCGCTCTACACACCTCTACCTTCTGATAAATTAAACATTTTATCAGAGCGTCAAGATGAGAAACTGATTAGCAAGCTACAATCTATTTGTGTTGGCAGAGACAAATGAATGATTACAAAACAAACAAATCACAATCTGTTGTCACTGATAAACGGTGGTGTTATACTGAACATCAGCACGCTGTGACACGACCGTGCTGATGTTCAGATCAGCATCACTGCCTCTCATGGGATATTAAATAATAATCAATCCACCTGTCGATAGGCTACATATCTGCCAAGTGGTTGATTGTGTTCGCTGGAAACTATGAGCTGAATCCAATGACTTAAGGGAGCTATTTCTGTGTGCAGGGTCGAGGCAATCTACCAATCCACTGTTTGCATTAATGAGCATGAAGAGCTGCTCTCAAAAAGTCTACAATGGAGCGGTGTAACGGTCACAGGGAGATCATGCTTGGAGACTTGTGGGCCGGGCTGAAATTTCACAGCCTACTATTTGCATCAACAATGGAGGTGGCCATTACTCTTAATGCATCGTTCTTTTTGTACCTATGCAAGACAGAAATTATATATCAAGGGAAAATCCTGGATTACTGTGATTTTCTTGTCATTTCCCCATTTTGTGGGACACAACTTTGTTTCACACAAAGGAAAAAAGAGTGGAAGGCACACGCTGTGCAGTTCACACTTTTAGGTTTTCTAAAGGTATGTAAAGGTACTGTGAAGTGTTTCCTGGTACCAATATGAATTATCATCAGGAATGTGTCCCACTTCATCTGTGTCCTTGGGGAAGAACATGCAAACAAAACAGGGAGCAGTTCATCAAAATCAGCTGATGTCAGCCAAGTTATGCCCACATGTGTATCTGGTCATTGTCATGTTGACAGTCCTGCCTCTGAAGCCCCCTCCAGATTATCTAAAAATGCAAAGACGTGGATCATCAGTCGACCTGAGGCAGGCTGAATGACGCCTGGGCGCTCAAACAACCTACCTGTCAATTGAAGTGTTAATCCTGCATAACTTTAAGCCTTAATATAATCTGAACAGGTGAGTTGTATATAAATTCACCCTCAGTACGGTTGTCATGAACGGAGAAATTAGCTACAGAGACCAAAACTGTTTTTTGTACCAGGCTGTAAACATGTTTATTTCTACTGTGAAACATGGGGACTTATGGAGACTGACTCACTTCTGGAGCCAGCCTCAAGTGGACGTTTGAGGAACTGCAGTTTTAGTTCACGTGTAGAGATTACCTGTTACCATAGACAGTATAATAGGTGAACGGAGGGTTCCAGGTTTGAAAAGTGAAGCCAATGTAAAAACTTAAACTTGCATTCTTTCCAACAACCAGCAGGGGGGTGACTCCACTGGTTGCAAAAAGAAGTCCTACCGTATGTAAGCTTATTAGAAATGTACCCTACTTCGCACATGACATGGACTTTATGGTCTCAATCATTAGTTTCAGATCTTCTTCTACAGAGCACAGAGTTTCTAATTTCCTTTAGAGTCATAGAGTAAAGCAGGGTGTGCTTTAGGGTTGTTGAAAAGTTGCTACCACAGTGTGTTCTTGGGTTTTCTTCTAATCAGGATATTAGTTGAATTTGTGGATTTGTTGATCAAACTGACCATAGGAGACACCATATGGTGTTTCATAGCTAACACCTGCGAGGACAGCAGAACCTGCCAAACTATATAAATAGGACTGTTTCTTCAAAAGTCCTTTCAAAGCAGCTTGAAATTCAGACCGTTATCTAAATCTGCATCCTTCAAAAACCCGAGTCTCTCTCTTCTCTTGGTGCTGTTCTTTTCTGTCCTAGCTATTTCTGTCTCTCTATTCCTCAAACCTCTGCCCCCACCTAAAAGCCTGAAATAAAGAAGAGCCTGACAACCGGGATCGTTGGCTTTTACATCCCTTCCCCGTCCATTCCCCCAAACCATTAACCCGAGTCTGATAATCCAGTCCGATAAAAAGGAGATAGACCAAGACAGAAGCGGTGTCTCTGTTAGCTGTGATTACACAACAGTGTTATCCCATCCTCCTGCTTCGGCCTTTTGTCCCAGGTGATGTGCTGATGAGATGATTCTCCGTACATAGGCATGCTATCTCACCCGTACAGAGGCTGCAAACATCGAGATAGGATCATCACCTGCCTGCAAAAGGTCCAAGCTAGAGGCAAGATTCAGGGTTTTTGGTTTTGTCTTGTGTCTCCTGTCGGACTCGCTGTGTGAGTTTGAGGCAAGAATGGAGTCTGACATTTAGACATTTAGATATTTAATTGTCTTCAGCGAAAAATATAAGAACCTGTTGCGATTGTACAAATGTCTTTTAGAGGCAAAGGCAGATGTGATAGCTCAACGAAACCTCAACAAAGCTGCGACTTTGCAACAGGTGCTCGTTGCATTTCTATCGTTCTGTTGTGTTTGTTTTTCTTTACTTCATCATGAATTTCCTGAAACAGCTTTCACAAACTGAAGTAAACAACGCTTTTGTTGGTTTCAGCTGCAGATCTTTGGTCATAGTGAAAACTTCCAGTAGCAGGAGGCTGTGTGGGATCAACTCAAAATAAACTATAGTGTGCGCTCTATGGCACAGAGAAAAGAAATATATCAGGCTTTTGGAAATACAGACTTCATTGTTGGTTATTTGGTAAAAAGGAAAATATTTTGTCAACAAATCACCAGATTTTAAGTGGAAAATGGAAAGGAATTGTGAACAGACAGTATTGTGGTAAAAAGTCAAATTTAAAGAATTGAAAACGATCACGACTTTGTGTTTTTAAAATTAATTGAATTCATGATTAAATCAAATTCATGACACTTTAAAAAGTCTGTTTATTACTTGATTCGACCCTGAATAAGTCATAAATCATTCCTGTGTCACCCTCCAAACAAAAAAAAATAAAGCTTCACTCAATCAACTCCGGCCTGTCACTGTAAGACGTGATGTTTTTCTGAGTGAAAAGATATGTCCATCACAGCAGGTGTTGCACAACAGGTGTTACATAACACAACACCTAAACACTCTTATGCAACCAGCCGCCACAGCGGATCTTGGGAGCTTTGCCTTTTATTCATAACCGCCGCAGCCCAATGTCTTGGGCCTCATTATCTCCTCTCATAACCTTGGGAGAAAACGACTTCAAGGGAAGTTTCATTCATGGGTTGAGTTCTGAGCGTGGGCGATGGGGGTTAAGAATAGGTCGGCCAACATCCAGTCAGTGAAAATAGATCATGAGCAGAGCAAGAAGCTGAATAACATCTTTTCCAGACCTGTTTGTTTGGGTGTCTGCACTCTTAATTTCTGTCAAATGCACCTCAGGATTCTAATAAAGTCGACGAGGCCTTGTGACTTTATTGGGGGGGGGGTTATGTGTCCCTGTCTCGACTGATTTCCCGTCATGAGATTTGTCTCCGGCTATTCAGGGAAAGAGCACAAAATTTACAAGTTATTGCCTTTCTCTCTCTCTCTCTCTGTCTTTTGGGGATTATCTGATCATCTCTCATCATAACTGAAAAAAAACGATGTTTCAGTCTGACTCATGACATTCGTGTGTCATCCTGCGCCTTCAAATCCGCCAGATTAGAGCGTCAACAAACCAGCACATGAAGGGAAAACAGAACCGCTTTTAATGATTTCACTCGCCGTGAAAATAGAGAACGGTTAACAGCAATGTTTTGGGTTGAAGTGAGGCTCATCACCTCATTTATCCTGGCATGCCGTCGCTCTGTTCTCCAGAGAATCACACACACAGTGAGAGTTTGTCGAGCTGGCTGACACCGTCCCTGCAATATCCCACAACCTGCGCTCGCACCGCCACCGAGAGAACGATTAAGGCTGCTGGTTTGCTCTAAATTATGTTTAATTATAGCTCTGCGAGAAGTGGGGAGAGTCTCTCTCTCTCTCTGGTCCAGCCCTGTATCTATCGAACAGCCGCGTTACCATGAGAACAGCTCAATCAAAGAGACAACACAACTGAACTGTGGATGTCCGCACTGCACTGGACTCTCTGGACAGAGGAGCGAAATTATGAATGGGTGACTTTTCCAAATAAGAGACATCTGCAATATATTTATGTACTTTTTTTATGCACTATAAATGAATAATTCATGCTACACGGTATTTAAATGCAGATGTTGTATTCTCTGCAGAAGTATTTAGAGAGAATAATGTGTGGCAGAGTAGTGGGAGGTGGTAGGGCTGAAATCACGGCCACCTGGTTATTGATTAGTTAATCTGAAAGAGAATATTTTAGATGCAAAGCACACACTTTTCTCTGGAAATGGAGCAAATTAATTTCTTCTCTCGTGTTTTAATTTTGCTCCACTACTGATTAATTTTGATGGTGAATGTAGCGACGAAGCAAAGCTGAAGCGCTTTCAGGTGAAACGTTATTTTTTCCTTTTTAAAACTCCGGACGCTGCAGCGAGCACACGGCTCGGGTTAAGTGAAAAACACTCGAATAGCCGGCGCAAAGCACGCAGACTGCAGACGGCACATTGATTACCACGATTAGAGTGCGCTAAGGTCAGATCTGCTTTTTTAAATTGAACGTACAGTAAAAAGAGAAAATGAGTCTGAATAGAACAAGCAGGGAAAAACAGATTTGAAGCAAAGCGAGGCAAAGCGAAGCGTTCGGTTTGTCCTTGTAATGTCCTTGATCTAAAACACAGGCAAAGAAACGTGGAATTAAAAAAAGGCCACACAACACAAACATAGTACAACATTAAGACTCAGCATTTAGTACCTGTAAGTTTTATACATGACATTCAACATCCCTTCAGGGAAACGTTTAGGTCCTGAGGAAAGAAGCTGGACGTGACCCCAACGAAACGACCCCATTCATCCATTTTCTGTAACTGCTTATCCTCATCAAGGTCGCCGTGGAGCTGGAGCTGATCCTAGGCCACAATCCGGACAAGTCACCAGTTCATGACAAGGCACATAGAGACAAACAACTATTCACACTCACATTCACACCTACGGACAAATTAGAGTCACCAGTTAACCTTTTAGGTGCACGTCTTTTTGTGGGGGAGAACCGGAGCAATCAGACTTCCCCAGCTGGAGATCGATGTATCGATGTACCTCTAAATGAATCTATATATTGCCTGCAAGATTCTCCTTAAAATCAGCCTTATTTGCACACTTTGTTTGAGAGAATGGATCTGTTAATTCATAAGAAGCCTCCCAATACTCCAATTTTACCTTGCCTGGTCTGAAGCCCATCAAACACAGACACTGTTGGAGAAGGAGGATGAGAAATCGGAGCCATAAGGGACACTGATTCTCACCACGCAATGTTTAAAGAGCTGGATGCAGGAGGAGCAGGAGCGAGCTGCACCTTTCTTTTGTCTTTTATTCATAATAGATGTAAGCTGTGTATAAATTTAATATCATGTAAGCAACAGAGAACAACTGATTTTCACAGGAATGGAAAGGTGGAGGTCTACCGACTACCTGTTCGAACGCCGACAGCCTTGTTACGATTCATTGTTAAGGGTTTCGCCTTCATGCTGTGAGCGTATTAGATGAGATGGACGAGAGAGAGAGAGAGAGACCCATCAGCACTAGATCTCCTGTGCAGCTATTTAATCATTGAACAAGAGAAAATGAACGACCATTACTGTCAAATAGTCCGTGATTTGGCTCTGTAACGCAGGGAGACAAGATGTATGTTCTTGCTGCAGGTCGGATTCAGAGCTGTCACACATGTTTCTAGGATTTCAACTGTTCCTCGTGTTTTCCTGTTGTTCTTTGGACTTCTGCCTTTCCTGCTTTATGGACTTTGGATGTTCTCCCTGCTCCCAGTTGGATTTGTTTTCATGTTTGGACTTCCTCACCATCCTCTAAATCGTTTGAGTTTTGGATTAAATCATTGATCTGTGTCAGATCTGTCTTCTGTTGCCTGCGTTTGGGTCCGGTCCCTCATATTCCCCCCGTAACCCTGCTTGACCTAACGTAACAGGTTCTCACGGGACAACAACACTGTATACATATATGATGACCTGTTAGAATATCATGCATATTTAACTACCTGACAGTACATAAAGCAACTAAAACGAAACATCTGCAGCACCAAAGAGTATTTTCACAGTGTGTTATTGATACTTTTAATTCCACCTCTGCCATACACACATTCAAACTAAATCTCCCAAAGGTGCCATCGAAAAGTAACAATTTCGAGGACCTTGCCTACTAATGAATATAATTGCAGCTATGCATCCAGATGGATGGCCCAGTCGCCACTGTTAATGTGTATTAATTGTGACTGTAGTGAGCAGCCTCTGGTTAAGATAATGACTTCACCTGAGGGGTCCCTGAGTGGCAGTGAGGCGGAGGTAATTGTTCTGAACATCCCAGTGAGGCGCCCTCAGCGTGATCAGTCACCGCTTACCCACGTGAATCCGTGGTGAGAGCGTGTGTGTGCACACCAGTGTGAAACGGAGCTAACGAGAGGGAAAGACTGACTCGTGAATTCGTTCTGAACATAGAAAGGTTTGATCATGACTTACAGCCCTGGTACATCTTATGTTATTAGTTTGTTTATGAGAAACGATCGCTTGAAAAACTGTGAAACGGGCAAAGAAGCTGAATATTATTATAGTTTTTGCCTTTATTTAACCATAAAATCAACTCTCTCTGTGATTTACAGAGTTTCCCGATGGACAGTGAAGTAAACTGCTGCCAACTGTAGCTGCTGTTAGCTAATGTTATGCACCGGGGCGGTGTTTGTCCCACGAAGAAGAGGTTTTCAGGCAAATGCATTTGGTGACTGGAGCCAGTGTCGTGCCAGAACTGGAGCTAGGCAAGCGGACAATGTAACCGCACTCAGCAGCATCTATGGACATAATGGCAGAGGTAAAGAGACTGAAGAGGATGCTAAGGGAGGCCGTTGGACAAGAGTAAATCTGAGACACATGGTAGTTTTTAATCATAAGTAATGTAATCATAACAAAAACATGTGTCCATATTTACAACGGTGCTAATTTGCAAAGATGCCAATTTCTTTGCAACGTTGCTTTAAATTTTTGTGGTTATAGGATGTACAAAGGCTAATTTAAAAAATGTTGTCAGGTGTTAAAAGCTGCATCAAATTGTAACTGTTCTGTATATCCAAAGGATAAAGGAGCACAGGAGCAAAGAGCTAAGAGAATACAAAGTGCACCAATGGCAGAACGAGCAATTTTCATCGAATGCCACCTGCCAGACATTAAGAAGAGAACATCGACATGCTGAAACGTTCACAGCTGTAATGTTTGCCATCTTAGTTCGGCTTATTAGGATACTAATATTTGCTAAGGAACACAAAGTACAGCTGTAACCGTAATGGAAATATCATTAATGTTGCAGGTGACAACTCATCTTGAGGGGAAATCAATGTGTGTACTGTAAGTAATGCACATATAACCGAGAGTTTAAGGTAAAACATGCAGCTGTACGTGTAATTTTACTTTAATCAACAATAAAAAATGGATAAATTACATGATATACAAAGAAAAGTATAAAAAATCATGAGCATGGGTCCAATTTCGATTATGCAAAGCGTCTCTTAAGTTCAGAGACCTGCTGTGACAAATGAGTCTGTGGGCATTAATGTGCAAGACGACATGGAGTGAATGTATGCGGTGCCACTCATTATTTGTATAAAAATACTCTGGGAAACAGACGGCACGTATATATTTTTTTCCACAGTCGCGTGTGGAGCTTATAGGACTGCTGCAGAGGGAGCACGCTGATGAAAGATGCCTTGACCGTTGTGTGGATGTGGGTGCAGACCTGGCAGTTAACCTTTAAATGGCCTAATTAAAACCACAGAGCCATTAGGAAATCTGTGATTAAATCAGACCTGCTCCATGAGGGGAATGAGAGATATCCTTCTTAACAGGTTAACCACAAATCAGACAAATCTTCTCGAACAGGAAGCCGGTAAAAAAATATTATTTTCTCTTCTGCGGCATAACTGGTGAATTTGAGCGTTTATTCATTTACAGCACGTCATGTTGAACCGCAAACACGTTCAAACATAGAGATTTTAACGAGCCATGCCAAAGCGGCAGCCTCTGTGAAGCCAAAGACTGCAGTTCCTCAAACGTCCACTTGAAACTGGCTCCAGAAGTGAGTCAGTCTCCATAAGTCCCCATGTTCAAATGTCACAACTTCACAGCAGAAATAAACATGTTTACAGCCTGGTACAAAAAACCAGCAATGACAAAGGTATTCTTCATGTTTTTTTATCTGATGACTCACCTGTCCTTGGATTGATTTTGAGGGTTGCTACGTGCATCTTTATAACTTTATACAGTGATTTTGGTGACACTGAATCTGATTTTATACAGAATATTTTTGCTGCTTTTCCCTCTGCTGCTACGTGAATCTGCCATTAGCAGGCAACAGAACTGGGCTCAGTAAAACCGGACCGGGTTTGAGCACAGCTACAATACTGAGATGATTTACAGACTTTATGATGGAAAGATTGCAGGTAGGGAACCGAACTGACTCAGCCCCGAGATGCCAGGAGCCAAACTTTACCAAGAAAACCACCTCTATAGGATACTGTACTCCCCGCACACTGGCCATGACTGTTTGAAGCCAGTACAGAAACTGCAGTTCCTCAAGCGTCCACTTGAGGCTGGCTCCAAAAGTGAGTCAGTCTCCATAAGTCCCCATGTCCAAATGTCCAACTTCACAGCAGAAATAAACATGTTTACAGCCTGGTACAAAAAACTGTTTTTGTCTCTGTAGCTAATTTCCCCGTTCATGACAACTGTACTGAGGGTGAATTTATATACAACTCACCTGTTCACATTATATTAAGGCTTAAAGTTATGCAGGATTAAGAGCGTGGACGCTTTGATTGACAGGTAGGTGTTGTTACAGATGGCCTGTTTGAGCAACCAGGCGTCATCGATGAGGACATCACAGTTGAACATACAGTCAGGGTTGACCCGACAGAATGTTTATTAATAAAAATAAGTGAAAGTCAGCTTTGCCTGTGAAGCTCACTGAACTGAAATTGCTCTCCAGTATTTATCAAGAAAAGTTCATCCACTCTACTCAAGTTGGTTACACGCTTTCCACACTCTGTGGATCAATTCACCAGACAATGTGATGAGGAGATATGACTAAGCGCTGATTGCAGATTGTTTGGGTTTGAGAATATTACTTTCACTCAGGGCTAAACACAGCGTACCAAATCGAGGAAATATCGTGGTTGGTATCTCTATTTCTAAACTTCGGTTGCTTTTCCTTCTGTTGGTTTTCTGGAGGGGCCGAGTCTGAGAATGCCAAATGTCACGGTAAATGTCAGGAGTGGAGTGGCCACCAAGACGGCACTGTGAAAGTGTTCATATCTCTGTCGGAGGGCACAAAATGTACATTTCTTCTACTTACATGAGAAGGTAAACAAACAGCAGTGGAGTTTCTCAAGCAGAGAAAAATATAAGAAGAATTAAAAGATCAGCGTGTCATCAGACATCAAATCAAAAAGAAAGCTGCTCATCATCCTCGGCGTTATGTTGTTGTTATGATATTTCAGTCCGAGCAGACAGCCGAGGAGCCTTGTGGCGACAGACATGCTTTACGAACACGGCCTGTTACATTGGCTGACATCAACTGAGAAATGATTTGATCATTAACATTCATGAGCGGGAACATGGGCGGCATCCAGCATGCTGCACCGCTGCCGAAAAAAACAAAACACAGCCAGCGCAACACAGAAATTACAGCTGTAATCGATTATTTTAGAGACAGTGAGAAGATCATGAGAAATATGGATGCATCAGCACAACTACAGTCCTCTAAATATCAAGCACGCTGATCAAGGGAAAGAAAAACACTTGGTGTTCATGTCTCAAGAGCTGGGTAAGTATGTGGACTTTGCTGTCTGGGTTGTTTTTAAGTTCAAACTTTATCTTGCCTCTCCATGTCAGCCGCGACGTGTGAGGCTGGATCAATTTGTCACCTAACAGTTTAATGACACCCTGACATCCTCCTAAAAAGACTGCTAATTATCCTCACAACACTCCAAGGCGCCTAAGCTGTGATTCGTTTTAACTGTGAGTGCCATTTGGAAGATAAAAAAAAAAAGGCCTCAGCAACACGACAGAGATGATTTTTCTTATGTTTACACGCTCCAGTGGCTCCACGCTCGATACGTTCTTTTGAAAAGGACACTGAGCTGTTCAAACAGGAGCAGAGAGCCTGAAGACTGAAGCAATAGTGGAAAGTGAAAATATCAATAAGTCCATCAAAACTTTCATTAAGGTGAGTGCAGTACTCTACAGATGACTAACAAGAGTGAAATAAAAACTCATGAGATGAAAATAAAAGGATAAATTACAAATGATGACCATGAAATACATGAAAATAGATTAAATACTTGATAGTACTATTACTGCTACTACTACTACTACTATACTACATAATCATGGTAAAATGAAGTTAAACAAAAGCCAATAAAATAAATGGAGGCTGAAGATTTAGGATTGAAATTAACATTAAAAGGTTATGCCGGAGGTCTGACCACAGCTGATGGGTCGCATGAAGTGCTTTCTTTAAAATCAATACTGATGTACTACATCTGATGTATGCCTCAGTCTCTCTTCTGTCACTCAGAGAGAGAAAGGGCAGCACTTCAGCAACACAAAGGTCTGTTTCAGCTTTACGAATATGAATTATCATTAGGAGTGTGTTTCACTACATCTGTGTCCTTGAGGAAGAACGTGCAAACAAAACAGGGACCAGCTCATCAAAACAATCAGTCAGACAGTCCTGCCTCTGCCGCCTCCCGGATTATCTAAAATTGCAAAGACGTGGATCATCGGTGGACCTGGGAGTTGTCATGAACTATAGAGACCAAAACAGTTTTTTGTACCAGGCTGTAAACATGTTTATTTCTGCTGTGAAGTTGTGACATTTGAACATGGGGACTTATGGAGACTGACTCACTTCTGGAGCCAGCCTCAAGTGGACGTTTGAGGAAATGCAGTTTTGGGCACATTGGCTTCACTTCACAGCCACAGAAGTTGCTGCTTGGTGTAGTCTCCGGAGAAGTGGTGGGCAGATCGATCCAAATATCGATAGTATCGATAGCAAGTCAGGCACACTTTGCTCCCCCTCCCGCCTCTTGTGTTTAGATGTTGCGCCGTCACGTGACTCACGTGACATAGACTCACATTTTCTATTTAATTATAAACGTTGTCCTAATTCTGTCCTGGGTTTTAACTATTTAATAATAAAAAAGAAAACATCACAAAAAACACTGAAGGTCATGTAAATTAACTGAGATTTAGCAATTCAATGACGCATCCACCTTATTTATTGAAAAGTATCGGTACGTGGTATCGGATCGATACCAAAATATGCAGTATCGCACACCACTACTCCGGATTACTCCAAGATTTCCAGTTTATAAGTGAAAATTCTGACCTTCTGGTGGAGGCGAGGATCACCAAAGTGATATTGACCCTCTGGGTTTGAGGTTAGGGCATCAATGTGTCTCCAAGTACAAGTTTCATGGCAACCCATCCAAGAGTTGTCGAAATACTCCGGTGTAGACCCACAGTGTTGGACTGAGCGACAGACCGTCATTGTTATTCCTAGAGCCATGTTTTCTCACACACTATCTACTGCACTACCACAACAATGTGTCAGTCATGTGAAATGAGTTCACAGGAGGCTAATGTAAAGCTGCAGAGTTCAAGTATCCTTTGACATCAACTCAGAATTTTCAACACACCACTTTATATGCATGGAAAAAACTCTATGGATTCACTGAATTTACATTTTTTTCCCCATTCACCGCGTTAAAATGTCCAACGCGTCCTTTCGCATAAGCTTTAAAAATGCAACATCAGGAATGTGACTATCAATAATGACTGTAAATGAAACATTTCACTGCTGTGTACATATCAGGTTCTGGTCCGGTGCTGCAGTAACCATGACTCCAAAGTTCTGAATTGTCGTCCCTCAGCTGTTATTTGTCAATCTTTCAATTGAGGCTTTTTTCTTTTTTTTGCCACAGTAATTTCCAGTTTCCCTTGGCTACGGTTGTTTCCCCTTCTCCAACCCCCACTGGCATGGAGTGTAAGGTGAATACCCGGTGAAAACCGGCTGGATAAAGACGGTGCTCCTGCGGCGCAGGTAACAATGTCGTCTTTGTCGTGAGTCTTTGTCGTGACAGTGACTAAATATCCTTGAACCTGAACATGTTTCATCATCGGTGGCTGTGGTTAAAAAAAAGTGAATTTAAAAAAACAGTTTACTTCCTTTTCTCTCTGTAATACAAAGTATATCTCAATAAACATTTGACACTCATAATAAGCCCATTTGCTGTGAATTTGAACATATAAAATACCTTGTTTTTCAAAATAAGAGCCAATTATTCTTTAATGACATTCATAGTTTAAACTGATATCAGATATATACGGTTATATGAATAAAAGAAATAACCTTTAGATATGCAGCTGTGAAAGATGAAGAGTACAAGCTGCGAGCAATCACACAGTGTGAGTCTCAAGTGTGTCCAAAGGTAACAATTACCTTAAAAACACTAATTAAATTGATTTTTCAGAGGGATCAAATTATGACTTACAGTTTCAGACTGAACAATTAGTCATTAACACATGCAGGCTGCAGGTCCTCACATGTAATTACAGCAGCTTTGCAAATGTGTTGCTCCCATAAATGATGATTTAACTTAAGACAGACAGATATCTTGGACTTTTAACTAAATATTTTAATGGTTTATGTGCAAAAAAACTGAGATATATTGAGAAATAGTGACTTGTCAAGAGTCAGGTAGCTACTAAACATGATAGAAACGCAGTTATACAAGTATTCCTCCAGAGAAAAATATTAATAATCAAGTCTTCAGGCTCTACAGTTACACCTCACCGTGCATCTATTATCTGTTATCTAACATCTTCTATGGACTCCTGCAGAGCAACAGGGGACAAAGACCTGTTGGGGGTTGGGAGGACTGCTGGAGTCTGAAGCAGCATGTGTTGGACGGAAAGGCGGGGACAGACAGCACTCTCTAATCGTTACTAGAAAAAAAAAAAAAAGTAATCGCGTTACTGCCACCAACTGACAGGACTCACTTGCAAACTGATGCGCATTGCTATTGGACGCAGCGAGGGTTGGACTCCGGCACACCACCACCACCACCACCACCGCATGTTATTCCAACGCAGAGAGCGCATCTGGCCAGTCGTTCCTCATTGCGCACTGGATATGGATCAGGACGCAGCGTGCCTTGTTGCTGTCTGTGGACAGGCTGCACTGTGCGGCGCATAAAAAACAGAAAACAAACAACAACAAAAAAACCAAGGTGCCCAAATGAACCGTCGCCCTCCTGGCTCCTCCGGCGTGCAATGGCTTAACAGGAGAGACATGAGTGTCCGGACGGAGGACAGCATCACCTTGTGCCAAAGGGCTCTCCAAATCGTTACGGAACTTTGTCTCACGGGACACGTAGACCGGGAGAAATGTTCGGATATATTTCCTCTGGAGAGCAACATACCAGGTAAAGGACACGCAGGTAAATAGAATAAAGTCCTTATATATTAAACACCAGCTCTCACTTATTCAAACTTTATTGCACCACTGGATTTATTTTAGTTGAAACTGTTGTGGAAGTGTTTCTCTGTTGCGCATCTCGCTGCAGCTCAGTCCAGACTGATGAAATAGCAACAGGTGGGAAAAATACAGGTGGCGGTGATGAAGAAGAAATGATCACTGCGTTTCTCTCCTCTCTTTCTTTCTTTTCTTTGAACACATTGAAATATGGAGGAACAGGAAATATCAGATGGGAGACTAAATGTTTTTTTTCCACTTCAGTCCCTGAACATGTGGTTTTCTATGACTTTACATTGTCCTGCTTAATCAAACAGGTGCTGCCCTCTCTTTCTTACAGCTTGCTTTCTCTCCTTTTTTCTCTTTCTCCCCTGCATGTTTGTCCGTCATATTTTGTCCCTCGCTCGCCTTCTTTTCCTTTTTTTTTTTTTTTATGTGTCCCTGTCTCCTTTCTCTTTGGGTCTTCTTCCATGGTTTACATGTAGACATCTCTATTAGTCTCCTTGCTGTGGTCGTGGGTTTCTGTGGCCTCGCCCTGTTGGTAGTCTCTCTCTTTGTGTTTTGGAAGCTGTGCTGGCCCATTTGGAGGAGCAAGGCTCTGTCAGCCCACGTGGAAAATGGTCTCCACGTGGGTTTCCCCGAGGCCCCTCCGCCCAACTCCCCGCCGGTTACCGAGTGCAAAGTGGCGGAGGTGGAGAAGAAGCATCCGCCAGAAGTGAAGGTGAACGGACGGAGCACTGTCAAGCTCCTGGAGGCAGCCATGAAGATCAGCCAGACGTCTCCGGACATCCCCGCCGAGGTGCAAACAGCCCTGAGGGAAAAGCTCTGCCAGCAGACTAAGCAGGCTAAGATCCAGAGGCAGACCACTGAGCCGACATCCTCCTCCAGGTACTCCACGTGAACCCACTGCAGCCACAACAAAATCATGACAATCTATTTAAACACACAGATCTGGTGCTTACAATTACTGTACAATGGCATCATTCTTTTGGCTACAGTAGGGAACATTGTCCTGACAGTTCGTGACAGAGCAGCCACTGCCCTTGAGGTGGTCTGGCACGTGTCATGTAGAGCATCAGGGACTGGCTGGTGACCTTGAAACACTGGTGCACATGTTGAATTCTTTGTCTCTGACCAGGAAAAAAGAAAGAAAGATCACGTCCTGTAGGCTCATCAGGGCTGCAGCACATCTCCGCGTTTCAATTCAAACCCTATAATCTCCTGTACGTGTGAGTCAAGCTGCTATGGTAACGCGGGAAGCAACCCCGGTCATTAAACAACCAGCTCTCGCTCCCTTTTTGTTTTCCAGCACTGTGTTTAAACTACAACGTCCATAATTAGCAGTGCTGTGGGGCTGGAGCTGTCACGGTGGGAAGGCTGGTTTTTCTGGTGGGACGCACCGGGCAGCTGCGCTCAGTTTCTCAGAGGAAGCCGTTATCGACGGTCGCCTCGGTTTGTCGTAAGGTTCGTTAATTAAATTATACGGAGACCCAGATCTTCATGAATTATACACCCACCAGGGATGCAGGTTAAAGATTACAACGCCTACAGTCACGGCCCTTCCACCTACTCTTCTGACAGCGATTGTTGATGTTCAATGATAAAACGCCACAAACACCTACAACATGCAATAAACCTTAAACTCAACTCCACATACTGTTTAGGGGTCGATCTGCATTCAAGAGGAATACCGTAACAACCAAATTTTAGTCTTTTTCAACATTTATTAGCAAGTACTGACTGCTGATGTTAAGCCAGTGACTAATGATTGTTTTAATTGTAGAAGAATCATCAGAAAGTTGTGAGAATTACAGTTCCTACAGCCAGTGGAGACATTTTCATATCCCAAATATTTGGCTTTTACAAAAATATGACTTAACCCAGTGTTTCTCAAACTTCGCTTACAATATATTTGGCTCTCCAGGTACCACCGACCACAGGCGGTTCACGGAAGGTTTATTTCAATAACGTTGGAAGAATTTTCCATTATTGACTGTTGAATCCTGAAAGAAACCAGTTCAAGAACCAGAATCACTCGTGTTGAAAAGGGTTGCTCGTGATATTTACCATTGGGTGTTTTTGAACCATTCATTTAACCTCCACTGACGCTTCCACATCACATTTTAGTTTCGTAACTAATCATAGATGAAGGCGCTACCTGCATGAACGTGATCTGACGACAGAGCAGGACGATATTGAAACCAAAGAAAAGTATTTTCATTTAAATTCTTTATGGTATTGAATGTTACTGAATGAATTTACTGAATTAAAATAAGTATATTTCTGAGGTTCCTCCATGTGTTCAAGGGAGCTCGTGCACCACCAGTGGTACCACGACTTTACCGATAGCTTCAAACATGGAAACTGTTTCAGCTCTAAATCATGGACGGCCAAGAAATGTCGGCCTTGCTTTAGAAGAACACAGCGGGGTCATGATTGAGGATCAAGTGACTTAAATTGTCTTCGAAATCCAGAAAGCAAAACATTTCACACAAGTATGAGCTCTTAATCATGTCATGCATCCCTGGGACACTGAATGCAATGTCACATTACCACAATACAAGTTGTAAAGGAAAATTGTTCCTATTTTTCTGTCCAGGTAGTGTGTTTTTATTGTAGGTCAGGCCTTTATTTTTATTTTTCCATTAAAGTTTGTAGCGGTTCTTAGACAACATGCAGTCTTCTGCGTTGTTTACAATACTTGTGTAGTGTAATATTTAATTTTCGGCTGTGCCACGGCTGTCAGATTGCTGTGATTGTCTTACTGTCAGAAAAGGAGGAGGGCCAGTTGCTAGGTGACAAGATTGGCGAGTCAAACACACACACACACACACACACACACACACACACACACACAAAGATCAACTTCATAGAAATTTGCAGCACTCAGGTAATTTCAGTAGGAACTCGAATCTGAATGCTGGAGACGTGTTTGTTTACCGTCAAAAATGATGGAGATCTTTCAGTTCAATTTTCTAGTATTACGTAGGTTCAAGGTAAAACCAGCGGTGCTGAATGTCCACAGGTTGTCTACAAAGTCAAGGGCTTTCAAATTTAGTCGCATTAAGACAGTTTACCGGACTCTGAAGGACAATATATGTCATCACAGGTAAGTGCTGTCTTGCTACAACCATTATATGGTGGCTCTGTGGATATTTATCTCCTATACAAGATTTCTGTGCTTCCTTCCTGAAGACTGAAGATCTATTTGAGACTGTAGTATGTCAAAACATATTCCAAGAGCAGCACATTATTATGCATCATGCTTTTTAGATGTAGTTCCCGTCCTGACAAACCATTAGCGCCTATCATAACAAAGCCACTCATGCATAACACCTGACACCTGAGACATTTACCCGATGCCCTTTACCCTTTTCAACAGGCACAATTCATTTCGGCGCCACCTGCCTCGTCAGATGAATGTCACCAGCGTTGACTTCAGCATGGACACAGTGCCTCTCCGCCAGTCTTCTACAGCGAGCATCGGAAGAATAAAACCCGAACTCTACAAGCAGAAATCTGTGGACTCAGAGGATGAGGCCAAAGAGCCCGTGGAGACTTGCGGAAAGCTCAGCTTCTCGTTGCGCTACGACTACGAGGAGCAAGCGTTGGTGGTGAGAATCCTCAAGGCCTTGGACCTGCCTGCCAAAGACTTCATGGGCACGTCCGACCCTTACGTGAAGATCTACCTGCTACCGGAGAGGAAGAAGAAGTACCAGACGCGCGTCCACCGCAAGAATCTGAACCCCATGTTTGACGAGACCTTCTGTTTCCCCGTGGCGTACGACGAGCTTTGCAACCGGAAGCTGCACTTCAGCGTCTACGACTTCGACCGCTTCACCAGCCACGACATGATTGGAGAGGTGGTGGTTGACAACCTCTTTGAACTCTCTGATCTTTCCAGAGAGGCTGTAGTGTGGAAGGATATTCACGCAGCAACTACGGTGAGTTGGCGTTCACGCTCAATCCTCACATTGCCGCCATGTTAGAAATGTTGAACAAGACCATGTCGCTATCATTGAGGAAAGAACACTTGAATGGGACACTGTTTAGAAAGATCTACTGTAAGTGTTGCACTGAATCACTTCTCAGAGCTTGTATTCATCAACGTTCCAAGAGGCAAGGTGGAACACGTTGCATAATTCAAGTGCTTTGGGAAATGTATTTAATCAGCCAAACACCCACAGACATTTTCCAGAAACCGTCGGGTATTTATACAGATGTAAATATAGCAACAGATTAAAACTGATCACAAACATTGGCTGTTTTTGTTACAGCACATAAAACACAAACACGTTGTACAGTTACAGCGTACTGGAGACAAAATGTCCTCATGAACACTTTCTATAAAAAGATTTAGACAGAATGCATTTCACTCCTACGTTACCATTTATCACCGTTTACTGAAGAGAAGAGCCTCTGCTGTATTTATGAATGTTTTCATTGTGATAAACACTGAGCCATTGTTTTCAGGTTCACATTAGCAACAGAAGAACTATATTATTCAGATGAGATGATTCTCCATTTCATCAATTTAGCTCGATGCTGTTTGCTTTTTATGTTGATGGCGCTTCTTAAAAGCAAGATTTAGCAGCGTCAAAGTGCATTTGTTGAGGAAACACCCCTATTATTAACTCCATCAAGTAAGTTTTATGATAGCAGGATATCTCTAAAATATGTTAATTAGGTCATTGTTAGGTAATCAGCTACAGAACAGATAATTAGCTATTAATTGAACCCCCACAAGGAGAACTTTCACTGGCTTTGTTTATTTCATGAACCCAGCTTCTAAATCTGCAAGTCTGACTCACAATTTTTTGCTGCCAAATAGTGACACAAAGAAGTTTAATTTGGTTTGTGCCCGATGGTTTGAGAGAGAAAGAGCGAGCTGTGGTCAAGCGACTTATACAATGAATGAGAGTGAGGGAGCGCCGAATCAAACAAACCAGAAAAGCCGGTCTTAAATTCTCAAACAAAACCTCAATGTTGATCCAATGGGAAGTTAATCTCTATAATCTACATATAAACATAGAATCAAGCACCCAAGATTTTGGCACCAGAACACGGTTGTAGTATCGACCAGTCCACGTGGAGAGGCAAAAGAGGCCGAACGCTTTGGATAAAATGCATTTTTTAAACTTATTGGCAATTGTCTGATGACGATTTAGCTATTTATTTGAGGTTTTTTTTAGGCTTTTTGTCATTCTCACATATCGAGTTGCTAATCCGACTGCAGAGGAAGTCTTATATCCGGATATCTTTTATCAGTTTTCTGGATTTTTTCTGGCTATGCACAGAAACATTGGCGGTCGTCCCCAGAGACTAAACCATCATCCGACGATAGCCGATGGCTTGAGATTAATTTTGCTGTCTGAACACAATTTCTTTCCTGCCCTCAACTCCTGTGTCCAAAGTCAAGTTTTCTACATTAGTAGATTTTATAATTATTTACTTACTAGCCATTATAAATCCTAAGCACGCCTGTTAGACTCCATTGGGGTCTTCAACTTAGTCTTCCCTTGAACACAAATCTCTGACTGGGACAATAACAACTATAACAAAGAAATGAACATCTGCAACCAATCTAAGATTAGTCAAACTCACGGGGGCACTAGAGGAACAATCAGGGGATTAGCAAACTAAGTAGGATTCAACCTCTGGTGACAAAATATTTCTCTTTGGGCCAGTGTTGAGGACCAAATGACATTGCCTGCTGTTAACTGAAAACCAAATCATTCTTTAAGACGTAGTATGACGAATAGTAACGTTTTGATGGTCAGAGTGTTTAAAATGGACGAAATGCATTCTGTTGTCTGTCCTTTTTTTGTCCTTCAGGAGAGTGTTGACCTGGGAGAGATCATGTACTCGTTGTGCTACCTCCCCACAGCAGGGAGAATGACCCTAACAGTCATCAAATGCAGAAACCTCAAAGCCATGGACATCACAGGCTCTTCAGGTAACCCGACAGCAAGTAAGATGGGGCTCACATCAAAAGCGCAAGCTGAGCCATAAATCAAACTTAGACGAAACGAGACAGCAGGTGGCCACTCAGAATGGAAATGGGGAGGAGACGTGGGGCGGCCAGTGAGAACAAATTATTAAAAGTGTTACCCTGAGTCAGAATAGAGAGATACATGTCTTAGCCGAACTTTTAAATGAAAATGAAATGCTGTTTTGTAAAACTTCCCTTAGCATCTGTAACTCTAACCCATTTAGCTATAATTCCAACATCATGTACCAAAGAACAAATTATTAAATGACGTGTAAACATGTCTCCCAGATCCGTACGTTAAGGTTTACCTGATATGTGATGGACGGAGGTTGAAGAAGCGAAAAACCACCACCAAGAAAAGCACACTTAATCCAGCGTACAACGAGGCCATCATCTTCGACATTCCCCCGGAGAACGTGGAACAAGTCAGTCTGTCCATCATGGTGATGGATTATGATCGGTGAGTTAAGCAGTGACTGATCGGACCTTCCAGGGTCTTTTTTTGATGCATTAATCTTATCTTAGACTGATGAAATGTACTCTCCAGCTGCTACTGGAAGCTTTACAATGTGCATCCAAGCGAACGTTAACGCGTGTTTTACTACTAACAGGGTTGGACACAATGAGGTGATCGGCGTGTGTCGCACCGGGCCAGATGCTGAGGGCCTTGGACGAGATCACTGGAACGAAATGCTGGCTTACCCGCGGAAGCCCATCACGCACTGGCACGCTCTGGGAGAGGTAGACATTCATATTTAAAACCATCAGACACTTGGAGAACAGTTGGACGTGTGCATTCAAAAGTTTAGAGGAGGTCAAATTATCTGACTGATTTTAGGTGCATTCTGGAATTTCATCCAAAAGCCGAATATCCCGAACTTTTTGGGAGTAGTGTACAATTTTTTTTTTAAATCACCAAAAAACCCAAAACAAAATTAGCTTGAACTGATATTTTTACAAAATTTTATTATCTATCTTGCAAATAGTCCGATGACGATGAAGATCGACACGGATTCACTCACTTAGCGTTGATTGCAGAGATGTGCAGAGGAATCAGCTGGCTTAGGTTGGTCAAAGGTGCTTTCCAACAACTCCAGTACTGTCTTACTTTACATAGTGCATGTGTGTACATGACCAAAGTAGCTATTAAAAGAGATTAAATAAAGCTCTAATGGACCAACAGTGCCTGAACGTAGCATCACGTCAGAGAAAACCCGGCTGGCTACCTGATGCGTTGGTGTAAACCACGTGTAAATAGTGTAAGACAGTTTCACAGTTGCTGGAAGGTGTTTTTTTATTATTAGGCTTACTGTAATTTCATATTTTACATGTTATCAATGTTTCTTCCTCTTTTGCCAAACCCACTCTTCATCTGACGAATAGGAAAATACAGGTGATTACCCATTTTCAGTGGTAAAACTACTTCATAATAAAAAAAAACTGTAATCATAGGCAAAAACACGCAGAGTGTCCTCTGTAGCTCCTTTCAAAACATTGTTCTGGAATAAACAGTCATTGCATAAGAAGATACAGTCAACTTGGACCGCATTCATTCGTTGTGTGTCTACTCTTTGGGGATACTTTGTGCTGTGAAATATGGTACAGTATGCAAAATATATATACACAATAGTAAGAGTATAAATAACATGCAGAAAGAGTTATAAATAATCCTACAAGGACAGATAGAGAAAATCAGACAGCGAGGACCGGGCATTAGTCCAGATCACCAGACAAGCAGGAGGCATCAACACCTGCTCATGAGCTCGCAAACTCAACAGGGCAGTGAGTGAGGCTTAAAATGGAAAATATATATGCAACAGGAGGCGGTTTAGAGGTCTCTGAACAATGTTTTTGTGAGCCAAAGTAAGAAATCACACATTTAGACAGAAACAAATTAAGGTATGGTGCCACAAGGACAAGGCAGCAATAAGAGGAGGGGATAGATTCAGCATGTCCAGTTGTTGGTTGCGTTGGAGAGGAGGTACGCTCTGTAGAGCTGGGTTTAAAAAGGTAGAGAGGGACGCCCCTGATCCTGTAGGAACTGGTAGGACGTTCCACCAACTGGGACGTCCGACAGCTGAGAAAAGTTTAGGTTGGCCTGAGCGTACAGGCGTCGTTCTTTGCAGGAGGTAACATATGAGGACGTTCAAGTAGGTGGGTGGTAAAGCATTAGTGATTTGAATTTAACGCGAGCTGCTACAGGTAGCCAGCGGACCTCGATATGGGTTGATTAAAAACCAGGTATCAGGAGTTGGGAGCATGCTGAGTCAGGTAAGGCCTGATTTCTCTTATGCCAGAGAAGGTTATCAATCATGACTCCCAAGTTTCTCACTAACCTCGTGGGGGGTAAGAGATAGAGTCAATTTAGATGTTGCTGTCATGGGAGGACCAACCAAACCTACCTTTATCTTTATCACCCACTGTGCATTGTAATTACCGTGACTGTGCTCCAAGAAGAAGTACAGCCAACAGAGAGAGGTATGGGATTCAAGATGCAAGACCACATTATTACATCATTAGAGTTTTTATGCCATGGATTATAGTTTTTGCCTGACACAAAGCCCCCTCTTTCTTTAAAGCCATGATCTAATACAACTCCTTTGCCTATGATCACAGTACATCCTGAGGATTAGAGTAATAACGTGCTTTGATGCCACAAAAAGGGTCTGCAAAGCCTTTATAACGTGTCGTGTTTTGTGATTATTTTTTACCTTGCAGTGGCCGGGAAGAGCAGCAAGCTTTGAGAGTCAAGGCTCGTGTCCTTCGCCCAAACCTCCGCAGACACCTTTATGATCACAGGTAGAGATGACGCCACCTCTGTAAGAAACCAGAAACGTTTGTTTAGAAGTCGTCGTCGGGAAGTCGTGTTGCCTATGAGTCTCTCGTGAGCATGTGGTATGAAAAATTGAATTCATTCTGACATGTTTCTCATGTGTTGATATAAAAAAAAAAGTTTTTTCTTCATTCATTCATTTAAACTCCAGTTCTTGAAGTGCTCTACAGAGCCGGCTATGCACAGCACTCACTGTTTTCATACGTCGGCTTCGAAATGCTCTAATGCTTTATTTGCCAAACATTTACACGGACCACATGAATGGTAGGCTTCACTGCGAGAAATGTTCAATGATTGTCCCGCGACGGTATCAACCTTTTCAACTATTTTCTGGCCCCCATGAGCTCTTTAGTGAGTTTTAGCATTTCACACAAAGCTAAAAGGGCTACGCTGCTCAACGCCATGAAAACCTTTGCTTGATAAAAACAAAACAAAAAAGCCAATAAATCCACGTTTTGGCTGAAGAATGCAGGTAACTGAGCAGACGTTTACAGACGTAGACAGGCGTTTAAGACTAACCATTAACCAGCCATCGTTACCTATCAGAACAGATTAAAGTCAACTGATTTAGAGAAACTGTAGCAGATACATGTAGCACATAACATATATGTACAGAGGGGTAAACAACAGACAAACAGTGTGTTTAAAAATAACTCTGAACCGTGGCCGTTCTACTCAAACCCCACCAGAAGCACCACGGTCCGTTTCAGAAGCATCCCATATGGCTTTGTCTATTTTTGACAGACGGCGCCAACAACCCGCACAAGACAAGTCAGACACAGAAACGGCATAGAGAATCTGGTAGATTTTCAAAATAAAACACAAACCTCTGATCGTAAAAACAGGTAGCACGTAGTATATTTACATAATTTGAAGCACATAAGCCTGTGGAAAATGACCAAATCTGAGCAAGTTAACAAAATCTGGCGGGCAAAACGCTTCTGAAACGGGTTTGAAGTGCAGAAAAGCATTTTATTTTGCTTTATTTGGGAGAAGTTACAGGTTAAAAACCATCAACTCTGTAGTGTTACCCATTGTGTAGAAGCTGGGGTACTATATATATCAAAGCTGTGTCCACGTCACCAACTCCAGCCAAACTTATTATCTTAGTTAGTCGTCATCCTAAAACACTTTTCTCTTATGAAGTTACTGTAAAACTATAAAACATGAATCTAACACTGGTCTTGCTTGTCCAATATATACTTATTACTATTTATAGGTATGCAAAACAGCTAAACAGGGTTATGTTAGAATGAAATAGTGAATGGACTGTCTGATCTTGTCCTTGGCCTGGGACATGTCCCTTCAGTGTCAGTCTTTCCGCACAAAATCATGAAACAAGTCAAAATCGAAAGGCGTAGCAACAGTAACTAGGAGGAGGGGCTTAGCTAATCTCAAACAGATAGTAATCGAAGTTCAACTCAGCCGTCACTAATTCAGGGAATTAAAAAAATCCATTAAACAAACTACACCGTCAACTCAAACGTTTGCAAATGTTACGTACATTTTATTTTTTACATTAAGCCATATGAAATTCAGTTCAATGCATCTAAAAAATAAGAACAGCTTCACATCATATGTGAGTAATAAGAAACTAATAAGAAACCAACATAGCAAATAGAAAAAAAAAAGGCTATGTACTGTTAACTTACTTGCACATGCTTATTTCCCCCTGCGCTGCCCTTAATATGAAAAATAAATATTTTTACTGTAGCATGCCTCTCACCACTTTAAAAAAAAAAAAAAAAACTACTGAGGGAAAATGTAAGAAATTAATAGAGTATTTCAAACTTTGTGTTTACATTTGTATATATACACTCAATGGCACTGTTTGTATATATTCAAAAGTGGAATTTAAGAAGTCGTCGTAAACTTACGGAAATAGAGACATCACAATGTATTTCTATCGTTTGGTGATACTTTGAACAACTCAGACTTGTAATTGAGTGAAATTTCTACACATTCTGTAATAGTTGTGAACAATTTAGTCCGACTGGGAGACCCAGTGAAGCCAACGCGACCTTAATTATTTTCATGTTTAGGAGTTTTAGAGCTTTGAAGGTGTAATCGTTTGCATATTGGTTTAATCTATATTGAGCAAGAACAACTGCGAATTGCTGTCATGATGTGTACAGTTTGTGATAACTTTTGTAACAATTTAAGTATGAACATTTGGAATATGATTTATTGTATCTGTTTCATATGTATTTTAACAAAATAAAAAATAAAAATCAAGGGTCAAAGCGTGTCTCTCTGTCTCAGCATACGCTGTATGATTTTAGAAGTCCAACTGTGAAGGATCCAAAAACTGCAGTTCCTCTTGTCAACCACTTGAGGCTGGCTCCAGAAGTGAGTCAGTCTCCATAAGTCCCCATGTTCAAATGTCCAACTTCACAGCAGAAATAAACATGTTTACAGCCTGGTACAAAAAACAGTTTTGGTCTCTGTAGCTAATTTCCCCGTTCATGACAACTGTACTGAGGGTGAATTTATATACAACTCACCTGTTCACATTATATTAAGGCTTAAAGTTATGCAGGATTAATCTCTGGGTGACAGATACGATGTCTTTCTTTCCACTGTCTGCAGGTGCGTTGAACCAGTCAATGCACTCTAATGTCATCTAGCAACACATTGCCAATTAAACCTGTGCAAGACAAGTGCACATGGCAGCTAGGATATTTTCTGACGTGGACACTGTTGTGGAGAAATTGCTCAAGTCAAAGGTCAGTGGTGAGGTCAGGAAGGAAGAAAGTGTCCCTCTGTTGTCTTATGCTGTATTATTTATTGACGCTTGGCCAAGGAGAGAATTAGAGACACTCTTCAAAGTTCATCAGATGTGCCTCAGTCGAGCCCAACTCATCCTGGTGGATCGACTTTAAACCCAAAGATAACACCACAAATACAATACACCCAGAATTAGTCAAAGAGAAAGTTTTTATTCATGCAGGTGTTATTGTCAGCATATTCTAGTCTGGAGACACAGATGTCTGTATACGCAGATTGGAACGTCAACGGCAAACTATTATGTCTAAGAAGGCAGCAACAGGTCTCTGTGACCCTGGACACCACAGTGTTGAGATAGACTGGCACCTACTGTTCCCAACCAAAGCCAAACAACTAATACTGCCGAGGACCTCAAGGCCCACACGTGACCTCGTGTAACCTAAGGATAGAAAATTTCATAACAGACACGGGAGTCAAGTCTTTAAAGTCTTTTAAAAAGGTTGTTAGAAAGAAGAACAAAAATTGTTGCAACTGAAAAAACTTCCAAACTTTGACCTTCAAACTCCATCATGATTGTATCACTCAATCTGGACTAAAATTCTTCTTCTCAGTACGGAAAATGTCGGTTTGCTGCCGGCAGCTTGTCATTTGTTGAGCAGCAAATAGATAATCCTAAAAGCTGTATAACTCCCCTCCAAGAGGATGATAACAACAGGACAGGCTTTAGAGCAAAATAACAGGAAAACACAAGTAAGCTTTATAATTGGCCAAACAACTACAGCACACGTAACAGCAGCGGGTGTTACATCATTCCATCGGTTGTTTACAGGGAGCAAACAGACAGACAAAAAGAAAACAACAACAACAGCAACAACACTCCAGTCGTCAAAATAGTCCCAATAAAGCGAGGTGAGAATTCACTTCAACACTGTGACACTTCGTTAAAATGTCTCACACCTGCCTCACTTACAGTGAGACGTGGACAGAAGTCAGTCACTGTCAGTCGATGCGAGACTTTAATTACAGCTCTGTCTCGGCTTTCTCTTCCAGTCTGAGCGTCGTCTGAGCAGCCTTTTGTTAATGACTTCGCGACATCGCAAGACAATAATTAGAATAAGGTTTTTCCTTCTCACTGGAGTGGAGAGCAAGAAGTTGGTGCCTGCATTTTTAAAATGCCATAATTACTCAGACTAAACACTCCTTCAGAGTGTTGATCAGCATGAAATGAAAAAGTAGACAGAGAACATTTCTCTTTTTTCTTTCCACAGATGCCGAGCAGTGTTTTTGTATTTATTTAGCGTGCAGGATTTAGTGGCATCTAGTAGTGTAAGGTACTGATTGCAACCCTGTCACCTCACATTTACCACTGGTGTTTTGGACCATCGGGAAGACGAGGAGGTTTACGGGCACGAAACATATGGAAATGCTGACGGGGAGTGGAGCCAGTGTCGTGCCAGAACAGGAGCTGAGCAAGTGGGCAATGTAACCATGCTCAGCAGCCTCTATTGACATAATGGCAGAGGCAAAGAGACCGAAGAGGACGTTGGTGGTTGGTGAGAGCTTGGTGAAATAAACCACATATTTACCATGGTGGAATTACACTCTGAAACTCAGAAATATTAATTTCTACGCAGTGTTGCTTTAATGTTTATAAACAGATGTATTGCAGAACATTTTCTCTTGTAGCCTCAGAGCTGCTTTGCTGTGTAATTCTGTATTTCCAAGTGCAGAATGGTTTGGTTGTCGTGATGAAGAGCAATCCAATAGCTCAGTTATTAGCCTTCAGGTGGGAGCAGCAGACGGTGACCATGTAACTCCATGAAGAGCTGTTTCCCCGGCTTCAAGGCTCGGTCACGGCCTGACACTGAGCACCATTCCTCCAAAACATTTTGTCATTTGTCTCTGAAGTTGGTCGGCACCATGCAGTCTCCTTCAACTACTGCGAACCCTCACGACTAAAGCAAATAATAGATGTTAGAAAATCAGCCCGCTGAGTTTGCTGAGGACTCTTTTAAAACCTTAAATACAGAGTAAAATAAAGCCGGACGGTCCCCCCCCCCTCTTTCTCATCTTGAAGCCGTTTGATGGCGAGACATGAAGAGAACATTTTTGATCTTACGTGCAAGCGAGACACGAAGCACAACTTCCTTTTGATCCACGATATCGGATAGAAAAAGACAAAAGGGGGGGGGAGGGATGTTGCATTAGTTTCCGTGGCAATGAAAGCTGCCCACTCGCCGAACACTAAACCCATATTTAGAGCGGAGTTGTATCTTTAGTTAGCAGGGGCTAATAGCTCCATGTGGCGATGCATATGATTAGAGCTTTGTCATTTCCTGAATGCTTATTCCTGCCGGGTATTTAACACCGCTGCTCTATGAAGGAGATTGGATGGCCTCGTGGTTAGCGTCAACAATGCACCTGCAGGATTAGTCATTATTTGGGGAGGGAGCGGGGGGGTGTATTATCCATTCAGATTGTCAACACGGAAGATGTGAAATTAAGATGAGAGCTTCTTTCAGATTGTTCTTATGAATAATGACACCTTGTGATGTCTTTAATTAGCCATCACCAGCTTATTAAACAGCCTCAGTGATGGCAACATGATTAAAAACCCTTTTTTATTTAATTTAAATTATTTTAATGTCCAAGTCCAAGTCGTGTTGATGTGTCCGTCTCGTATTACGGATGCTTGTATTTACCACGTTTTTCCCCAGACAGTGGCACTTAACAGCTGAAGACACATCGGCGCGCACAGACTGATTTATTATAGCTCGGGTTTTCCACGGTGAGCCGAGTACGGCGGGTCAGAGGTCAGCTCATTAAACGCGAGGTAGCGGCGGCTGGTTCTATTCTAGGAACAATTACAGTTAAAGGCCTAAATGGACACACAGTTATGTAACGCCGCCACCCATTGCAGCCTAACGGTCGTTTTTATGGCCTTCTGTGTCTCCATTAAAAATAAATAATAATAATAATAATAATAATAATAATAATAGCTCCCGCCGGGGCACGTGTTCATGCTCAGAGGAGTAGGAGCTAGATTACACAATTCAAATATGAAATTTATGATGCGAAAAGATATGCAAATGATGTGTGATTACGGTATTAGACGTGATTCCACCGCTGTCGTGAAAAGCATGAACACAAAGACACGGACACATGTTAATTTTCAATTCCCAAGACGATCTTGATAGGTCATCTTTATGAAGGGAATGGAACCTGTAACATCTGTCAAGAGTCACGTGGTTGCTTAATGATTTCTCTGTCTGGCGGAGTATCAGAATCTAGATCTATTAAGAGTCCTCTCCTGTCTCGGTAGGACCGGTGAGTAATACGTAAGAGTTCAGAGGTTGTGTTTCGTCTGGAGGGTGTTTATTTGATCTCGTGTGTGTGTGTTTGTGTCTGAGCTGCGTTGTTGAGTAGCTGCTTGAAAACCTAGCGAGCATCCTGTTTAAATAATTGTTATGCATAACTCATTGGAGCATTTAAAACCACTAAACAGAAGTGTCAAGCGCCGCCGCTGGAACCAGCCATCACCGTCACCGCCGGCAGAGAGGAAAGATGAAACATAAAGCAAAGCTCGCTTTATGGAGAAATTCACCGAGGTGACACGGAGGAGCAACGTATTGATGTAGATGGCTATAAATAGATGTTTTACCCCATGGGTAAGAGCGCAGGAATCTTCTCTCATTACTTTAACTGCTTCAATTGATTTGTCTTGACAGAAACGACCAAGCCATGAATAAGCATGAGTCAGATTCAGACCCGTTTTTGCACTGGAGTGTTGTAATTACTATATTTTATATTGTAAAAACACTGCAATACCCATGAGCCCCAGCTTTGCCAGGAGGAATTCAAAGTCCCCGCTTTGCAACACGAGTTCAAAAGTGAATTTATTAAAGCTGCAGATTATATTTTCACTTCAAAGGGCAACATTAGTCGCTACGTACACGGTCTTGGACCAAGCGGCAACCTCTGAAGCCAATATGCAAGTGTCAAAAGCTGCAACTCCTCAAACGTCCACTTGGGGCTGGATCCAGAAGTGAGTCAGTCTCCATAAGTCCCCAATTTAAAATGTCCAAACTCTGATGACTGATGTCTTTTGTTACGGCCGCCGCTGACTGCCATTTAGTATTTATTGTGTTGTGGCTGTGGTTTGCCCAATCGGAGTCTACCATCAATCCCAGATCCAGTTTAAATAGACTGGGCGTTCTTCTTAGTTCATGGCGGCTTTGTGTTTTGTGTTATTTAGAAGCTCGCCTCGTATTTTGTGAGTTGTGAAGGTTGGTGCAGGAATTTCTGGGATTGGGCAGAGTTTAGTTTGATTCACGTACTGGTTACTCATGAAGAGATTTTTTGTTAGATTCATTAGATTTAGGGGTGTGCTGTTTTCAATGTTTTTTGGTTATTGATAAGGTTTTTGTTTCTGGTTTTGTTCAAAGTGACTTAGTATAGAATAGGCTCTGTTAGAGTTCTCTTTTTGTTATATTTATTTGTTATTTTAAACAGCACTCGTGCGTTCCATTTTTCCTCACCACCTTTTGTTACAGTAAGAAAATGTAACAAAAGGTGACGAACCTGGGACAAGTGTCATTTTTCGTATTATTTCTTATCCCTTTCTATGTTACGTAACACTTTATATTATCTGTGGAAAACAGCGGGTTAACCGCTTGTTCTGCCGTCTGCTATACATTGCGTGACAGCTGCTACCACAGTTGGAAGGGTCAACAAACTGAATAGACCCCAAGAGACTTGGATATCGTTCAACGCTGAGGAGGGACCACAGCAAAGGTCGGCTTATCTGACCTTTAAAACGCAAACTAATGTTGAGCAGCAAAAGCGGTTTTTGAACACGACATGGAAAAATCAAATATTCAAAGACTCACCATGATCATGAGTGTTCTCACACTAAAAAAACTAAAAGGCAAAGTGCTTTCTAAGGTCTCTTAATGATGTTCTCCCTCGTGTGATCATCCCTGCTGCTCCATTTCCTTCTGATATCCACTGACTCACACTCGTATTAAGCCCTGTTTCAAAATCAGTCTGAGGGTGGCAATTAAAACATCGTGACTGAGATGTGATACAAGAGGTTTTCACTGTGGCTCTAACAGGTGTGAGTGGCGGTACTATCATCAGAGCAGTCACAGTGGCGGGAAGACGTGGTAATAACAGGTTTGGAGGAGAAGGGTCTGCGAGAACGGGGCCACTCCAGCTGCTCTGCTGATTTACATGGCGAGCAGAGGTGGAGGAGTCGGCATGAATCACCCGAGACAGAGAGGACGCAGCGGAGGATGTGAGCTTGAATCTAAATGCAGCCGTTTATCAGATGCCGCTCATTCCGTCACAGGTATGGCTCATCCGTAACCGGAGACAACATCCAATGTCCGAGTGAAACAGGTGGGCCGAGGCACACCGGGAAACATTTGCCAGAGCTGAGAACATCAATACAAATACAGACGTCAGATCTCTTCCACCGACTGCACAGGAACAAAGAGTTCATGCAGACAAACACAAATGTTGGCTTCAGGTGTGCTGTTCTGCACGATTAATCACTGACATGTGATTAATACCTTTCAACTTGCAAAGACATTGCAGACACTTACAGACAATACCACACAATACTTAGAGATACTTTAGACAAAGGTTGTGGCTCTCGTTGTGTAGTGCATACAAGTCGAGGCCCAAAGTTTGGGGGCAACTCCCAATGCTTTATCCGGATAATCTGGGACTTTCTCTTCGTTCCAATTAGAAACTTGATGCACAAGAATAGAGTTGGAGTTAAGATACATCTGCATCCGGATTGTTCGTCATGTAGCCGAGATTTAAATCGTGGTCCATTGGGTTCGGAGGTTGCATTTCAACCAATAAACTCTTTTGCTCTATACGCGGACGGTATACCTGCATGCAACCAAAGCCCGCTATTAAACAGACAAGAACCAGAGCACTTGTGGTACCAGAATCTTGTTTCATTCACAGCAGATATGCATTTAAAGAGGTTTATGACAATGACAATCCCAACATGCTGATGAGGTTTTTCAGTGGGGGTAGTGCGTTTTGGCTCCAGTCAGCCTGAAATGTCTCTGAAACTGAGACTATCCAGGTGGATTCATGGACTAAACTCTTATATTCTACCTGTTGTGTTCTAGCTTTGTTTATTTCATGCACCCAGCTTCTAAATCTGAGTCTGGCCCTTCAAATTTACGCTGCAAAATAGTGACACGAGAGAAGAAGTTTAAATTGGTTTGTGTCCGACGGTTTGAGAGAGAAAGCTGCGGTTGAGCGGTGAAATATAAAGTTATTTCCTGATTGTTTACAGCAGTTACGTTCAGCACAAACACACACCACCCATAGTGCATAGTATATATACACATAGTATTGCTGAAGCTGATGGGAATGTCATTTGTTTAGCAGGTATTTGATCATAAATCAAACTAAATCTATGACCTGATGTTGCAGGATGCAAAGTCAGAACAAGTTCAGCAAGTTACTGCACTGCAGTCCATCCAGTAGTAATTTTTAATTTGGGCTGAAGTGCTGGACTAACAAGCCAATCACAGTGAATAATCGCTGAAGTTGGAGTCCATCGAAACACTCTAAAGTCACCATGACCTGAACAAACAACTGAAGACAAATTAAAAAGGCGGTAATAGGATGTGAAATGGGCATTTTGCAGTTTCAAGCATTCACTTTGCCTTTAAAAAAATCACATCTCACACTGCTACCGTCCTCTTGCTAATGGTTTTAAAGTGCAACTGAAAGCTTGAACCAGCACAACGCCTTTATCCCAGTAATCTGTACTCTAACACTTCCAGTCAAAGTTTCAAACCTTTTGGTTGCTTGTCCTTGATTTTAAAACACGTCACACGATGTACCACAGTACTTCCCACTCATTGTCCTTGCTACCCCGGGTGGCTGCTAGCAGATGTGTGATATCAGTATTGTGTTTGTTTTCTCGATGAATGAACATCCTGAGCTCCTACACTCCAGTGATGACTCAGAGATGACCTGTGTCTGTACGTGTTGGCGGGCGCCGCTGCCAGGAAGCCGTTAGGTAACGGCAAGGGTTTATATTTATATTGGTTCCCCACGATGCATGACGAAACAAGAATGACACACTCACACTCACTGGAAATGACTCATAGACTCTCCTACAGTCCTGTACATCTGCAAATCCAATGACGAGTGTGCAGAAATAACTTTCTTTAGTGACTCTTGGTTATTATTGTCTAGTCTCTGAATGAGCTGCTAAAGTATGAAACTTGCAATCTTCACTGCTTCAGCAACTTACAGATGTCAGTCAAAGAACCCAACCTGACCTTTATTTTTCTCTTTTTTTGCGGTTTGAATAAGATTTGTGCAGAGGTACAATATGCCCTGCGGTGTGCAAAAGTCCATACTTGCAAATTTCAGTGCCATTGTGAAAATAGCAGCCAAGGAAGCTGCTGGAGCTGTCAAATGTTGGTGCTGATGCTCTGCACAGTTGCAAAACAGCCAAGAAAATGTGGTAAAATGTCACAATGGTCACTTCTTGTAAGTACACAACGGCAACACCACCCTGACGAAATTGCACACAGTGTAATAATGAAAATATTCAAATTGAGACACAGCACACCTCTTGCCAACCGTGGTCAAAGATCAGAAGATGAGACAATGTGGCTCCCAAGATGATTGCCGAGAATCCTGACCCTAACCACAGACTTGAACAGTAGACAGTAACCTTATTTTTATCTGATGCCAACACCGACTCAGTCTGTGAAAAGGCTTTTCTGGGACGTTTCAAAACACTCGCCAAAGGCTGCCAAACATTGGAACGCACGCGAGAAAACTGTGGCTAAACAATGTAATCTGCATGTCATGTTATAGCAACAGGTGCTACGCAGAGCCAGGTGGAAGGCTTTACCTGGAGCTACAGCTGAACATTTCTAAATATAACTCGTTCATTTCTGGCCTCCAAAGATTTTATATAGTCGCCGTATGTGTGTATTGTACTGTTTTATTTTTAATAACCGAGCCGGGTTTCTCATGGGGACAATAAAGATATTGTATGATGTTTAGATGTGGGAACAAAGACCACCAGCCAATGAGGTGAAGTGGTTTGTCTCTTTTACTCATGTGGAACTCTTGTGTCAAGCGTGTCACATCAATTTCTGATAAACCATTTTAAAAAAATGTCTTTAATTAAGCAGTGATCAGAGCACAGGCATCGACTTAAGAGTCCAGTTAAGTATCACGGTAATTAAAGATCCCCTGTTGCTATTTTTATCTCGACTATATTACAGACTTACGGCTCCATTCCAGCACAGACACACACTAAATCTGTGTACTCATGAAGTCACTCTCAAAGGGGTTGCATTGAGGTGTTGATAGGATGCATGGCGACATCAAATCTTTATATGGCCAGAGTGCTCAGGGCTGGAAAAGTTGCAGGATGCTGAGAAGGTGCAGAGATTAATGCCCTGTCGGATAGGCTAAATCTCCTTTATACCTCTGGCCGATACCCAACTCCCACCTCAATTTGGAGGAGGCCAGAGATAAGCCCAAACTGCACAGTCTCCAGGGCAGGCTAATTCATCCACGGGCAATAGGCGCCCAGGGATCTGGAGCGCGAGCATTTCTCAAAGCTGCTTTCCCCAGTGCCTTCCTGTGTGTGTTTATAATAGGACGGTATATCAGAGTATGTTTGCCGTAAAAAAAAAAATCCTTTCTTAACCTGTGAATTCACTCCTAATTTAATACCAATGATGTGTGTGGCCTTTTGGGTTGAAGTCATGATTAGTCTGGACTTGAGTACCAAATCCTCTGCCTGATTAATTATATAACAGGTAGGACATTGAGCACTTCAGTTCACTTAACTGATTAATGTGCGAGTTTAGATCAAGTGGTAGAATAATGAGTCAGATCCTGAAGTAAAAGAAGCAAGCCTGGATTTGTGCACTGCAATCCTGATCCCAAAAATGTTGGGATGCTGTGTAGAACTGCGGTATCCTTGAAAGGCTCAGTCGTTCAAGGATGTGGCGATGTTCACAACTTTGCAAACAGTCCAACAGATTAAGAACAATGTTTCCTAAAAACGCATAATTGTAAGAAATGTATGAATGTCACCGTCTGCAATCCACAACATTGTTAAATATTCAGAGAAAAAGGCCAAAAACCATCAAGTGTCCATGACCTTCGACCCTTTTGGGTAACATCGCATTAAAAACATGATTGCGTGAAGGATATCGCCGCACGAGCTTCAGAAAATTGTTTGCGGTACACACAGTTTGTCGCTGCGTCAAGTTAAAACTCTACAATGCAAAAAGAGAGACAGATATCAAAAACATCCAGGAACTGTCTGCCGACTTCTCGGACTACCTCTCTTGGATTGACGTAAAGTCTGCTACGGTCTCTCTATACTTATTTAGATCCTTAATTTGTAGTTTACCCCAGAAAAACAGACTTATCCACGTCTATTTCAAAACACCTCCCGACTGCCTGCCTGAATTTATGACATGAAAGCTGGAGTAATGTTCCCTCATATCACAAAACAGATATTTGTCTTTGTTGTCGCTGGAAGTAAAAAGCTCATTTGCACCAAAACAAAAGACAGAAACAGCACACAGGAGTTTTGCTGTATCACAAAGCAGAGTCTGAAAATGGCTTTTTGTCTCTCGTGTTGCTCACCAAAAGGCATTACCCGCTTCAATTCTCATCGTAATCATAAATAATTAATTGGAACCATGAGCGACTACATCACACACGGCTCATGACGGCCATTACGCTGGATATTGTGGAGTTAAATACACATTGAGACATTATGAATGAGTCGAGGAAGCCATCGCTTGTATTGTTTTGTTCCTCGGCGGCGACATTTACATGCAGGCAGTCAGCTCGACCAGATGCTCTGTTCTTTTATGTGTTCATTTATTTACACTTTTTATTTTTTTGGGATTATGTCTCCATCGGGTGAGAATCAGCCAATTAAACCTGCAGATGAAAAAAAGCTAAAAACGAAAGCTACAAGCAGCCGATCGTCAGTTATCTTCTTTTTTTTCCCCTTAATGACTGAGAAATCTTGATTATTTCTACTGGAATACGAAGAAATTAGAAGTTTTATAGACAGACAACACAAAAAAAAGTCAAAATGGTGAGATGTTTCCTGCTTTAGCCACCTGTTTTGGACGTTTTTAGACCCAGAGCGCAGGGGAATGACGGGGGGTGGACATCTGGTGTTGTGCCAGAACAGGAGCCGGCTATGTAACCGGGCTCAGCAGCCTCGATGGACATAACGACAGAGGCGAAGAGACCGAAGAGGATGCTGACTGACGCCAAGCTGGGCTTCTTGATGTTGGACTAGTAAGTAACATTAGCCGGCTGCTGTGTCTTGTGTTGTTGACCTTGCTTGATGTGGCAAAGTTGTAAAAAAAAAAAAAAGAATATAATCATAATAAATACACGTGTACGGCTGTCCATATTTACCACAGTAGGATTACACATTTCTATGCAGCGTTGCTTTAAATCATAAAACACCACAGTTGTGCGTGTTAGATCTACTTTGCTCTAATTAAAACATCCTACAGATAACTGAACCAGAAAACAAGTTCCTGGTCAGAGTTCAAAGTGTGGCCCAGGAAGCGTCAATCATGTGGCGCTTACATTATCCTCCAGTCTCCGCTGGGTACTAATGAGCAGACAACGCCCCCCCAATGAGGCTGCAGCTGCTGTTCCATGGTTCCCTCAAACACACAGTGTTTTTTTATATGAATGACACATTTTGACTCTGTGTGCATCACCTTAAATTGCATGCTTTCTTCTTTAACACCAACACACAACAGTAGCAGGTCTGAACTGAAACCACCACCTGCAACAACCAAACTAACTCCAGCAGCAGCAGCAGCAGCAGCAGAGTTTTGGGAACATCTTGTTCCCTGGTGTGACATAAGTAGTCGATTGATGCACCGGTATGTCTCGACGCTGTCAAGTCAGGCATTTCTCACAGCATCATCATCAATACACAACCCACACCTCTAAGCTGAAGTGGCTGAGGTGTATGTTAGAGTGGGCGTGTTGAGACTGGAGGGGAGGATGGAGGTGGAGGTGGTGGTGGGGTTAGAGAGACCTGATCACATAGGCGGCCTCTCCCAGTCTCTATGGTAACCTGTTGGCATACTGCCGTGTCTGGAAGGCTTTAATGACTTGTCACTGCCATGAGAGCAAAACAGCGGTGTGGCGTCTACAGTTTGAGCCTGACTGAGAGTTTTAAAAAAAACCCACAGGGGAGACAAATATGATATATTCACTGCATATTCTCTGACTTGGTGTTTTCCCTGCTGTGCATTGAAGAAGTCAGTGTGAACAGATTTGAAATGAGAGCCGAGGTGTGAACGGCGATTACTTACTTCCAATTAGTCTCAAATTAAATACGCTGCAGAAACTTGACTGCCTCAGTTAATTGTTTGATTCAATTAATTAAAAATGTATTGCATTCTTCAGAATTAGTTGCATCATGGTCATGGCACTTTTTCTTCTACAAGTGCGTATGTGTAAAAAAAACTGCCACTCTGCTGCCACCTAGTGCATGTAATAATCACTACCGCACAGTCATTTGACCTAAAGTTGGATATTTTTGGACAAAAAGTGAGCAGACATGTCACTGCTGTGTGGTTTAAATCCTTTTAATGATCAAGCTGGATTAAAACTATCATATAAAATCAGATTTTCTAAAGACAGATACTGTTATTTTTAATGGTTAAATCAGATTAAGATTAATTTTGATGCCACAAATGAGGATAGTTGCAAAGTGCATTTCAACTGAAACTTGTTCTTATTGCTGACAAAACCAAGTGCATGTTGTTTTTTTAATGCCAAGAGTAGACCACAGAAGAACCCTTCAGTGGTCACTCTGACAGCAATGGTTTACTCTGAGAAATACCTAAATCTCTGAAACTTGAAGAAGAAAGAAACTTACTGTAACGCACATACTGTAAAGTAGTGCAGTTCTTGGGTTGCTTCCACCCTATCTGTGTACTTGTACTTCTCAGAAGTGTGATGGACAGTCAGTGCTTGTTGCAATCAAGAGACTTTTATAGGTCGTCTGAACCAAATGTTCGTAGAGAAATTGGAAAGATGGTGACTGGATTCTCAAAGATCTGATTTATTTGAATGTTTTCAAATCTTCGTACTGCACCTTTATTATTTTTAGTTTGCTATGTCTGTTTTTTATTTTTTATCTGTTTTATTTGACTCCATTGAAAAAGTTTTTTTTTATCTCAATTTGAACAAAATATTTCATGAAACATAAAGAAATTGTGATAAATTTGGAAAATACATATTAATAAAAAGAACATTGTGATTCAAATCCTTGAATCTTGACTTGATTCATGAAAACAGAGTGAACAGAAACAGAAAAGGGAAAACTGCTTTGAATTATTTTTCTAGTCAGTGTCAATTTGTCTTTTAAATTGCTGTTTGTGTTTGTGAAAACAAGTGTGTAATCGTCTTTTCACGCCTTCTCATTTAGTTTACTTCCTTTTGCAATTTCTTGTTGCGAAGACCCAGTTTTGAAGAACTGGGTCTTCGTGATTGAAGTTAAATACCTTTAAGACATCAGACGCCTCTCTGTAAGCCTTGTGCAGACTCTCTGGGTCGTGGGTTTCACCGTCCAGTCGACAGTTGGGTCTTTTTGCTAAAAACACTGCAGGCCTGCACAGTTAGTCCTAAATTAGCTCCTTAAAAAGTCAGCTGTGCCACACCTGTTGGATCTTAACACAACCACACCCACACAGACAAAATGACACTCAACAGTTCAAGACTCTTTGCCACGAGAAACAACCTTTTTCTTGGGATTGAGTTAGAAAATAAAATGTCACTTGAAAGATATTAAAATGTGTCTTGATTTATTGGAAACAAACGAAAGTTTGGCACCTTATTTCAACCCTTGATCACACGTTTTAAAACATTTGTCTGTGAGCAGATAAAACGAAACCCTTAACAGCTGTTTGGGTAAAAATACCAACACATCCAATCCAACCACAGCTCATGAACAGATGAACTGGTTGAATACCAGCATCTCAAACAATCAGATATTTATACATACAATCCCTGGGATAGCTTTTATGATACAAGTTAGGCACCAAATAGTCCAGAAAACAACTTGGCTGTCCAGTTCTAACAACTACTTCCAGGAGCCAGACTTGCCCTTGGCCCCACGAGACGTCTTGGATGCTTTGGAGCCCCTCTGGTGGTCGTTGACTCGGTTTCGGAGCACGTAGATCTCGTACTTCTGCCTCTTGAGCTTCTCAGCCAGCTCAAACTTCTCGGCGTGCAGCTGATGGAGCCACTGCCAAAGATCCTGCGCCTTCTCCGCCAGCTTCTCCTGGTTCAGGTGGTCGATGTTGAGAGGTTTGCGGCGATCCATCAGGGCCTTCTTCTTCTCCTCTCGTGCCGTCAGCTTCTTGCCCTTCTTCTGGTCCACCTTCTGCAGGTAGCCTCCAAAGGACTTGTTGGTGAAGATCTTCTTCTTCTTCGCCTCCTCCTCGGCGCGGATTTTGGCGGCCTCCTCCTCGCGCCTCGCCCTCTCCTCGGCCAGGCGAGCTTGGCGTTCCCGCTCTTGCTCGGTGCGAACACGCTGTTGCTCTGCTCTGTCGGACCGACGGCGTTCGATGCGGTTTCGCAGGGCCACCAGCTCTTCCTCTTCCTTCTGACGGGTGGAGAAATGCGACTCAATCAACGTCTGAAGGTCGTTGAAATCCTTTTCTACTCTCTTGCGATGCAGGTCATCGAAATCCACCTTCTCGCCGTCAGGAAGCTTTGGAGGAGCGATGTTTGGCACATAAGTTGTCTTGTGCTTTGGTTTGGACTCCTCATGCTCATTCTCCTCTGCATGCTCTTCTTTCTTCTCTACTTCATCATCACTCTGCTCCTTTTCCCTTTCTTCAACTTCTTCTTCTTCCTCCTCCTCCTCCTCCTCCTCCTGCTCGTACTCTTCCACAATCTCCTCAGTATCTGACATGATGGTACCTCGGGTGGCTTTCCAGGGAAGAGAAAGAAGGGTGAACACCAAGACCAGCTGGTGTCTTGCACACAAGAAATGAGGGAGTCTCGGGCGTGAAGCTCGGGGGGTTTTTAAGGATTCGCCTTGCCCATGTGACCGAGCAGAGTCTCCAGAGTGTGGGTCAGCAGCAGGGCAGATTTTGAGACAGATGGAATAGTCTATTTTCTCCTCACCAAGTCTTGTCAGCCACACACACACACACACACACACACACACCTCCCACTTATCCCTGATAGACCCCCTCCCTGTTCCCTACTCTGACCCTGCAGCGCTCCTCATTCCTTTGTAAGGACAAGATGAGAGACTATTTCAGATACACAACAGATGCACACACATACTTGCGCTCCCCCAGTGCCACAAAGCAACACTCGGTATCATCCAGAACAAATAACACCCATACTTTTAAAAAAAGGCCTACTGAGCCTCGGGTGAGAGACAGAGATGTGGAAGTAGAAACACAACACAGCTCATCACGTCGATGTTTCACAGCGAACTCGCTCATCTGTCGTGATAGTGTGTGGTGTTTGTCTCTTAAGTACATCGGGATTTTAGTGACAGCTGTCACATTTTCCATTTTGACATCACTCGTAGGTTTCCGAAGAGCCACTTTGAAGCTCAAAATGTGACTGTGAAGCGCCAAAAACTGCAGTTCCTCAAACGTCCACTTGAGGCTGGTTCCAGAAGTGAGTCAGTCTCCATAAGTCCCCATGTTCAAAGCAGAAATAAACATGTTTACAGCCTGGTACAAAAAACAGTTTTGGTCTCTGTAGCTAATTTCCCCGTTCATGACAACTGTACTGAGGGTGAATTTATATACAACTCACCTGTTCACATTATATTAAGGATTAAAGTTATGCAGGATTAAGAGCATGGATGGTTTGTTTGAGCAACCAGGCGTCATTCGGTCCACCTTAGGTTTCTTAATTCACTTCTGGAGCCTCTAACTGCTGTGAACTTTTGCTCAATTTCCTGTGCATGCTTCCTGACTTGTTAGTACTTTATATTCTTTATATATTTTCTACTTTATTACTTAACACAGCAGTAGGTCGGTGCATTTTAAACGTTGGTATTTGTACACTTACAGCACCACAAAAGACCTCCTATAGGAACGACGACATTCAAGACGAGCTTTACAGCTCGGGCCTCGTCTCCACTTTGGAATGTAATTAAAACATTCTTGCTATTAGAGGTTTTCTGCTTTCAGCGCTGAGTGGATTAAAGTGTAATCGCTCCCACGCGGAAACATTTAAATGTCTGATGTCAAGAATTTATGTTCCCGTCGTCTTGAGTTATCGCTGGAAAAGGACAAACGCAGTTTTTAGAAGATGAGTTAACAGACGGGGAGTGACAGGTGCTCTGAGAATCCCAATTAAAGTGTTCCAGCACGCCTCCTTAGGATAAAGCTTCTGGTGTGTCATTCTGCTGTACATGTACGTGGCAGATAACACAGCATCTCCCTGGGGTTGTCTTTCAGTAATCATCTGGAGGTCCGGCAGAGTGAAAATGATGCCAAATGTGGCCTTAGAGGGACAAAAAAACTAAACTTAATGCCTGTGAGATGTCTCATGCCTGTCACGTCACAGAGTGGACAGAGCTCCACTAAAACACGAGGACAGCAGCTGGTTCCAGTATAATCACTCTTGGTTACTGGTGGCAAGGGACAACTGTGTCTATCTGCAAAGAAAGGCAACAAATGACGGCTATAAATAGCGACAGCCTCCAGTGTTTAACAATTCAAAATGAACACAGAGTTCTTTAAAAGAAAGAACAGTAAGGAGGTTGTTGAAGAGACGACGTTCAACCAGAATAAAGCTGTCGTCCGATCATGGCCTTGTGCTTCTTTGGTCAGTTTGGTTCAGTGAGTTCAACCTTTTCTTAACTTAGAGAAGTCGAGCAGATTCTTCTGCAGGGTGCACAGTGACCTCGTCTGGTTAAAACTGTGCAGCACAATCACGGTTCCTGATTCCTTCAGCCCATGCTGAACAAAGTGAGAGGTTTAGAAATGCAAAAATATTGTTGTCAGTTCTAGTAACATCTGTGGATGATTACATCCTGTATGGTTAGTCCCCAGTATATATTATAAGCATATAGATCGAGAGCTAGCTCTATGAGAATGAGAGGAGAATAGAGATAGGTCTTGGGGATACGAGAGATAAGCAGTGTATTGATATTGAAGTAGTAATAGAGACCGAGATATATATAGTATATATATGATATGTAATATATAGATTGGCTATCTAGACTAATAGGATCGTAATACTAGGATATATTATAGATAGTAATAGACTATCTGTTGTAGAGTATAGTATACCCCCCAATACTATATTATGGATAATGGTAGAAGATTACATATGAGATATGTATAGATGAGTTATAATATAAGCGAAATATATATATGAGTTCATAAGAGACTATTATACTATAGACGATAGGAGAAGAGTGAGATATATATATTGTATAAATTCATCATACTTATATAATACATTATATATATAATATAATATATATATATATTATATTGTATAATATTATATGTATGTATGTATGTATGTAGTATGTATGTATGTATGTATGTATGTATGTAATTGTATAATATTATATATTATTGTATAATATTAGTCGTAATAATAATAATAATAATCATAATTATAATAATAGTAATAACAATAATAATTTATTATTATTGTTATTGTTATTATTTATTATTATTATTATTATTATTATTATTATTATTATTATTATCCTTTGTGTCTGCTTTTTCTCTGTTTTGGGTCTCATGGACCTCTTTTGTTTTTTCCATTACTTACCATAACATGAATAAAACACCAGCAGGAGTCAGCAGTACACGTGTGGCGGCCACAAATGGTCCACTGGGCGGGACTGGACATGAAGCACCGCCCCCCCCTGCGGGCTGCAGGCACATGCCTCTCATGTGTTTGTCCTCTTTGTCTCCGCCCAGCTGCTCCTCTCCGTGTTATGAAAGCAGAGAGCAGTGACAGAAAGAAGACAGACAGAGAGAGAGACAGAGTCTTCCGGTGCCAAAGCTGTGAAACTGGTAAAAATATCTGGTTTTATTACTAATTTAAAATAAACAGACATTCTTGGTGCAGTCATGCATAGCTATGATACTGCACAGACTGAACATGTACCAACATGTTAATGTCACAGGTGCAAGCCAGCAGCAGTCAGAACACAGTGTTCCTTCTGTTAGTGCCAGCTCTGAGGACAAGTTATTCATGCATGGCAAGAAGCAGAGGTGCAATGTAACAATGCACATTTACTAAGTTCTGCATTGTACTTGTGCCTGAATATTTGCATTTTATTTATGCAACTTTCTGCATCTATTCCACCATGATTGAGATGCAAATACTGTACTTTATTACTATTTATCTATTTGTTGATTTTAAGTTTTAATGATAAGCTAAATAAATAACAAATAAGAAACTTCTTAAACTAAATAAACAATTAAAACTAGCTGCAAAATGCATCGTTGCAGAGCTGAAAACAGGTTGTGCTTCTGTGAATATGTGGTTGTCACACTCCCAACATATCATATCTTATAGAATATGATGAACTGATGTCGATTAAACCACCCAGCACTGTGTGAGGTACTTAACATTTAGCACATTTTGAACATCTACAGCCCAAAAACATCATATATTTGACATAGCTGCACTATGAATACTTTTACTTCTAATACTTTGAGTACTTTTTCCTGATGATACTTTACTTTTACTTGAAACCACAAGCCGGAAAGGTTTGTAATCTTTCTTCTTCTGTTCTCCATGCAGATCCACTACAGTCGTCCACGATGCTCCGTGTCACCGCTGCCTCCCTGTGCACCTACTGCCAGAGGATGAGGCTCCTCCGGCCTCCCTCTGCTTCCGCCTCCACGCTAACTTCTCCCGACAAAAGACTGGAGAACCAGCACACGGTGGACTCCCTTTACAAACTGTCGGTGGACATCCGAAAGCTGCGCAAGTTCAAGGGCTGGGTTCTGTCAGAGAGCCCTGCATATGCGACTGAAACTGCTGAGCTGCTGAGGGACATGGGCGCGGACACAACGGTAATCACCCGCATCCTGGAGACTCACCCTGAAGCTGTCCTGTGTCGGCCAGAGGACGTGGCCGCCCAGCGAGACCTTTGGATGTCCGTGTGCCCCAACAAGCACAAATTGATGAGGATCATCGAGAAGTTCCCGTCTTCTTTCTTCACCTTAACTCACCATAGCAACCAGCGGGCCAACATATCTTACTTCCAGAGTCTTCGCCTCAGCAGGAGGACCATCGGAGAGCTGATGGCCAGCGCCCCGCAGAGCTTCTGTCGACCTGTGGAGCAGAACCAGGAGGTCATCCACACTCTGAGGGAGACCTACCTGGACCTGGGCGGAGACGAGGTCAACCTGTGCCTCTGGCTGAAGAAGCTCCTCAGCCAGAACCCGTACATCCTGCTGCGACCGGCTGAAGCCTGGAGGGACAGTCTGGGCTTCCTCAGGGAGCAGGGCTTCACCACGGAGGAGCTCCTCAGCCTGGTTTCAAGCCTCAGAGCCTCCATCGCAGAGCTGCGACCAGAGGCCATGCAACTGGCACTCGCCTTCATCGAGTCGGCTTTGGCTTGCTCCATGGACGAACTCAAGCAAATAGTGATCCGTTGCCCTGCCATTTTGTACTACTCCTTGCCCATCCTGGTGGGGCGGTTCCAAGGATTGATGGATGTCGGAGTGAGCACGGAGCAGGTGAAGGAATGTCCGAATGTCCTGGAGCTCACCACACAAATGGCGCTCTATCGTATCCATAAGTTGGCCTCCTACGGGTACGATGTGTGCTCTGGAAGCCTGGACGTTATCGTGGGAACAAAGACGGACTTTGAGATGAGTTATTGCAGGGTGGACCTCAGGCAGCAACGACCGCTCTTCAGCTCTGTAGCTCCACTCATATCTGCCGAGGACTGAAGGTTGTTGATACACTGCAGGGATTTACGACTTTGGTTATGTTGAAGATGGAAGAAGGACGATTAAAATACCAGCAACATTCAATGAAACTAATGTTTCAGAGTCCTTTCATTTAATGCTGGGGGCTCTTAAAATATGACACTGAGTGTTTTGAAATCTTTTTGTATTTTATATGACAAATATATCAAGATATATACCGACAAGTGTGCACCGATCATTGCCAGTCATTGTCGTAGATTAAGATTTACTACTGATGGTGACAAAATGTAACTGAACATGTCATGTAAGCAATAAATGCCATGTCTAAAGTTGTATTTGTTTGTTAAGTCTTAAAACCAGAGCAACCAATCTGACTTATTTCATCGGCTGTCCTCTCCAAAGTTAAGATCCATCGATCACCTGTAATATTGTGTAGGAGCACCTCCACTTACTGCTTCTGGTGCCATGTGTTTCCCCACGTAATGCTCACAGTGGGTCGGGGTCATCGTGGTCACCACCTATCAGAACCAAAGCTTTAACTTAACAGTTTATTTGTTGGATTGGACCACACAGGTAAGGCTTCACTTGCCAGGTTTGATAGGTACTGACCACTGCGGACGGAGAACACCCCCACAAGAGATCCAGTTTTGGAGGTGCTCTGTGTGACCACCCCTCTGTCTAGCCACTAGGTGTCACTGTTGCTCTCCTTGTGGCGTTTTACAGCTGCTGAATGGAGGGGTGATCAGCTACGAGCCTCCATAATCCTGCAAACGCTCTGTGGCGTGATGACAGCTCGTGTTCTCTTCAAACACAGTCAAACATCCATTCATGTTTACACTCCTGACAGCTACACGGTGTTCTGATTTGTTTCGTTATGGCTGATCAGTGTAACACTTCAGCTTCAAAGAACAGACTGAAACCATTTGTATATTTAACCCATGTTTAATTAAACAAGCACAGAGAGAGGACACAAGAACAAGTGAAGCAGTTCTCTCCAGTGGTACATTTATTGAGGGGGATTATACAGGTCCATGATGTTGACACCATGATATGAAGATTCTCTACTCGCCTGTCGCCTTTTTACACGATAACATCACGCTGATGTTGCTTCTACGGCGGTAAGGAACAAAAAACGACTAGTACTGAGATAGAGAAAGGAAATGATGGAAACATTAATGTTGATACGTCGGATGGCTCGAAAGGAGGGAAGTACAACAAATGAGAGGACAGGCAGCGGTGTTAGATACAAGATTTCTCATCGTGTTTTGGGAATGGACGGTCTATAAATGTTTTCTTTTTTTATTGCAAATTTTCCAAAAAGAAAGAATCCATCCACAACGATTTCTCATATCAAAAATATATCAGTGGGTCTATGGCTACACAAAGAGAGAAAACGCACATACAATATCCAAATATGTACAAGTTGTATGTGAGCTGAAATTAGCAAATTCATTATATACACAAAGACTTGTTGTCCCGGCAATATTAAACCCCGAACATAAAGAGAACAGCCGCTCCAGTGCTGTCTGGGCCGGGCCGTGCAGTCCACATGATAATATACAGTCCCAGTGAGAAACGTGCGAGTGTGTTTTAATGGTGAGTTTCTCCTGAAGGTGTGTTCATGCAACAGTGTAGTGCTGTAACAAAAAAACAACAAAAATGTGTCCATGTCGTGTCGGGCTGTGTTCACGGTCTGCAGACACTCCTGTGAAGAGACAGAGAGGAAACACACTGAAAAACGTCGAATGAATGAACTGATACTTTATCTCTTTTTTTGTATTTCGATATTTTTATCTGCCTGACCTTTCAGTTGGAATAAATTGAAATAAAGTTTCGAACAAACCTTCCTAGTGGCTGCTCTGTCTCTGAACTTTAGAGCCTTTGCAGCTCCTGGAGTCCTCATTGTGCCGCTTGCCGACGGTCTGAGAGGTGCAGTGGTGTTCGGGTCCTTGAAAAACACAACAACACAGTTTAGGAAAGTCGCCTTGAAAACAAAGTTTTATCGCCTCTGTGGATAACAACAAAGAGCTTTTGGATTATAAAGTCACGGCTGATACAAACTGCTGCAGGCACTTCTCACCTTTCTGAATTACGGGACCGGGAATCTGCTGTGAGCCTTGGGCATACCGCATCACACTGGCACTGGTGCCTGCGTAACCTGAAATTCAAGGACAATTTCAGGACACGTGAGTGTTGCATGACACCATGAGGGTAACAAACACATGAAAATAAACATCGTGACAGATGAAATGTTTGCTCACCCTGCTGCGGTGTGCCGATGCTTTGTGGATCTCCCTGCATGTACATCATGACGCCGCTCTGCCAGTCTCCCTGCGAGTGAACCGGCATCTGATAGCCTGCGAAAACAAAACAACAAGTTGAAGTTCGCTGGCAGAAAATACAAAGACGAAGAATCCAGGACGACTGTAGGAGGTAGGCTGCTTACCAGATGGAGCTGCAGCGTCACGCGAAGCCTCAACAGGATATCCCGACTCACTGTTGCCGTTACCGTTGGAGTTGGACGGGACTGTAGCCAGAAGGCCTGAAGACAGAGACAACACACAGTCAACACATCGTACAAAGAAACAAGGAGATGCAAACAAACAAAAACAAAGGAGGAGGAAGGGAACAGTCTTTAATTTAACTTCTTCAGAAGCAGCAGATCTTTTTAAAAAGGTCTAAATTTCGGGATATAACCTCGACCACTGAGTGTGGATGATCGAGGGAAGAATCTCTCCATCATAAAAGAGAGGCGAAGGACGATGTACGGTATTTGACTGGAGTTTTTAGGCGCACGTCGTCCTCTCCATTGATACCGAAAAGTGTGACTGCTAGTTAAAACTGCAGCAAATATGAAAAGGCAGCCAGATCAAATATACAGACATCAAGTCTGCCTCGTGACTTGAAGCTATTTACACCTGCTCGGTTTGTTTTGTGCTTGTTCACTTTTATTTAACAGCCTTTCAGAGAAATGAGGAGTCATTTCAGGTGATCCTGGTTGATCCGGTTTCAAATCAATAATTAAAGATGTCTGTGAGAACCGACTCCCTGTGCCTCGCGCTGCGTCCTTACCGAGGCCTCTGTAACAGGAGAGCTGCTGGTAGATCTGTTTCATTCGCTCGATGTTGATGCGGCTGGCCTCTGCGTGGTTCACCATGGGCTTTGGGTAATGCACTCCGATGATACATTTAGCTGCCTTCTGCACGCTCTCCGGAGCGTTCCAGGGGTCGTAAATATACTTGGCCGGGAACCCTCTCAGAATGGGCAGGTAGCGCCTGAGCGAGGAGGTGGAGAAGGAGAGGATTAGTGAGCATGCAGGACCACGCCGCAGTGAGAACGAGCACCAAATCTAGATGTCGGCGTACCGTATGTAATCTCCGTTGGGGTCTGTGCGTCGGCCAAATCCCACGGGGCAGTAGCAGTGGAAGAACTGCTGGAAGAAAGAGCTGCAGGAGAGCCACATCCAGCTGCCGGCGTTCACGCTCCAGTCTGCGTCCAGCAGCAGCTCCTCGAACACCTGAAGACGCACAAGCAAGGCTCAGGTTAGCTGAGACACACAAGGACTCACATGGACTTCAACAGAAACTGGTCTTTGTTTTTGTGCTTTTACCACGAGAATGGATCTGATACTTTCAAAACATTAAAGCTACCTTCATGCCCTCCTCCCAGCCGATCCACAGGTCCCCTCTGGTCAGGAAACAGGCCACGGCGTGCCTCGCCAGGTGGTGGATCCAGCCCTCCTGCCTCAACTGAGTCATGATGGCGTCTATCCAGGGGAAGCCGCTCCGGCCCTCTGCCCATTTGGCGAGCCCCTCTGGGTTGCGGTCCCACGGGATCTGAACGCAGATGGGGTTGCTCTCCATCTTGTCGAAACAGGGGTTGTTGGTCGCCGCCGTGTAGAAGAACTCGCGCCACAGCAGCTGGCCGTACAGCGACAGAGGAGGAGAGCTGTTCTTCTTCACCTGGCGGGGATGAAGGAGTGATTAGTGATTATCATTTCTATTCATTATTTCAACATCATTAAAATGACTGAAAACGCAGATTTTAGGAAACTTGGACTGCTGCAGTCAGCACTAAGTATTTAAACTAGTTAACTGCTGAAAAAACATTAAACTTCCACATGACTGCTGCCGAGTAAAGAAAGAGAGCAGGTTAAAAATAAAAGATCGGTTTCGATTTATGGACTGTAAACACAGAAAATAAGAGTCTGAATAAAAACACCACAAGTGCAGAACAGCAGGATGACCATTAGGTGGTGCTATAAACAACAGGACAGTTACTTTTGAGAGCCAAGGAGAAGATCTTCCATCTTTCTCGCACTGAAGTGAAGCATTAAATACTTCTAGGTTCTTCCATTCATTGGAGTCGGGGTGGTGCATTTTGGGTGTGGTGGTAAAACGCAGCGACCTACAGCGAAGAGGTTTCAACTTGTGGAAAAACACGTCACGCTGCGGCTGCTAATCAGACGATCAGACCGGTTGAAGCTCCGCAGTCAGCCTGAAAAGTGTCTGAAACTGAGACTAAACTCTAAGCTCTACCTACCTACCTGTCGTGTTCTGGCTTTGTTTATTTCTTGTAACCAGCTTCTAAATCTGAGTCTGACTCTGTTTAATCAGTACAGGTGTTTATTGACATACCTTCCTGTAGAGGTCGGTGAGTTTGAAGTAGAAGAGGCGACAGGAGAGGCAGCCGAAGCGCAGGTACGGGCTGAGGCCTGTCGGGCTGGCGAGCAGAGAGTTGGAGTTCATTCTGGGACGCTCGAAGTTGGCCACCCACGCCTGACGGAAACACAGATAAGATATGAAACGATGGCATCAAGGTTGGAGAGAAGCGACCGAAGATGAACGTTTATCTCAAACATTAGCTGCTTTTCGGCGACAAATATTCAGGTCAGAGAGCCGATTTTTGTAGGTTTGTGAAGCATTTTCTGCTGATTGTTCTTCTTTCAAGCGACAGGAATCCCCCTTTAAACCGTTCACTCGTCTGATTTGACTCACCTTCCTCTCCAAATGCCTCTCAAGTCTTGTGAGGGCTTCGGTCTCTCCCCCCGGCCACACAGCTGAGGACAGACCTTCGGTATCGAAACCTGCACATTAAAAAAAACAACAAAAAACATTACAACGTTAAAACTCTGCCTGTAATCTTGAGTTTCGGTTTGATCATGGTTCGTCTTCTGGCTTGACTCACCAAGCTCCTCCAAGGACGGGACCCCAAATTTGTCGTCGTGGTCGTCGGACAGCGGCGTGCTGCACTTGCCCATGATTTCCGCCGTGATGGACTCGGCGGGCAACTCCACCGCATCCATACGACTGATGAGGGTCTGGAATCGCTTGTAGGTGAGCGGAGACTGACCCCCGTTCAACTCTATGATCCTGCAGGAGTGAAATGAGCAAGAGTAAGAGTTAAAGACCCGATGGAGGCGTAGATAACGTCGCTTTTAAGCAGATTAGAGGTGATATTAACTCACTTGTCCAGGTCATAGAGTGTGTGGGAGATGCGGACTGTCACCTCCACTCCAGCCTCAGAGGCCAGTTTCTTAATAGCTGCATCTCGCTCTTTCCCAAACGGCTCAGAGTCGTACTCGTAGGACAAACGAGAAATGTTCCACTCCTGGAGAACAGATACAAAAAGTGAGCTACAGTTGTGGTGTGCACAAACACACAGATTACACAGCTAGGACAGTACTGAATGTTTCTCTGCCACCAGATAACATTCAGTCTGTTTTCAGATTGGCCTTGACCAAGATCAAGGAGTCGAGCACACACACACACACCATGCAGCCTCATGGGAAACACATAGACAATATTACGTTCACGCGATGCTCAGAACACGGACATATGATCCAGATCTGGTGATTTTACTATGTAACAGTGACGTAAGAGTGATGTAAAAATGGGTTTTCTCCACGACACAGTTTAAACAGTTTATCGGGTGCAACATGTTTAAATCGGACGGCCGTGTCACCTTGAAAAGTCTGGGAAAGACATCAGTGGGTTGGCCTCGAATCACAAACAGTCGAGAGTTGAGCTTACGGAGGCTGGAGTCCAAATCCTCAAGACTCTGCAGTAAGAACCTGGAGGATGATACGAAGAAAAACAGGGATTAAAACACTGACTGTTAAATGTTAAGAAAGATGTTCGGTGTCAGGAAGTCTCATGATGCTGAAGCTGGAAAAAAAGGGTCAAAGTTTGAGAAGGCGAAGAAGAAGATGAGAAAACTCTCGTGTGATTATTTCAGGTTGTTCCGGCTTTGAGAAGCGAGATGTGAAGCAGCAGCGTCAGTTCAATTTGCTCTTTGATATGCTAATTTTCGTGCAGCGAGGTGCGGCGAAATCTATTCAGACAACTTACACGGGGAAGCAGTTTTCTAAAATAATATATCGCCGCCGTCACAACGCGGTGCTGACGCATGGGAAAGCTTCACGAGTTTGGAGATTTAAAAGTACGTGACCTAATTGCATAAACTGCGGAGCTGACAGAAGAGGAAAGAGAAGCTCGTTCTTTGTTAATGTGCATCCTCCAGAGTCAGCGGGGTGAGGATGGAGGTAACGCTGTAGATTCATGTGGCTTTAATTTCCTTTCATTCGGTTTCACTAGTGAGAATATACTAATAAACTTTCATTGATTAATCCGTCGTCCAAATTTCTTGTTTCATCAACAATACAAAAATATTCCGTTTACTGTCGCAGAGGCTGTGTGAGTCAGAAGAAACGTCAGTTGCCGGGAGAGATGGGAGGACAACCAGCAGCTTTAATAGTGTTGAAGGAGCCCATTAGTGGTAAATGTGTCACTGCTGGTTAGATAACAACGTCACAGGCCGAACACTGGACTGTAGCGCTGCATGGACGGCTTTGTAGAGCTGAGAGACGGAGAAATAAACAACCTGTTTTACTATATCGAAGAGACGGGGTTGGACGGTGTGGGTCGATGGATGTCCTGGTAGAGCAGCTTTATTTTTTCCATCACATGTAAGGCAAAGATACGACAAGTGTTGTTGGCTAACGTATCTGATACGACCAGAAGTATTAAAGGAAGCGTTGAAATATGAACGAGGAGACAAATCTCTTTGGTTTCCATCGTCCAAACTATTAATGGCCCTGAATTTCAGAGTCACCAAGGCTTCCTTTTTGATGATCGATGACCTGTTTCATTTGTATTTTAAAAGGGGGAATGTCTTTGGATTTCAAGACGTCACTTTGAGGCCGTTTAGGCTCCTTTGCCTAAATAATTAGTTTGACGATGGAAATAATCATCAGTTTGCAGCCCTGTTCAGCTCTGAAGTGAGGAGTGTCGCATAATTCCCTCCATACCAATCACTTTCTGGAGATAAATCTGTGTTTTACACGACCTGTGGCACCAAAGCGCCTTTGTTTTATTCCACATTCTCCATCGTGGGAACTCATTTAAGCTGATGTTTCCTTAGCTTGAAGCGTCCGTCATATAAATTCTGAGTAATACCTCCCGACATCGGTTTTATCACCTCGTAAAACAGTCATTCCTAATGGCGAATAACCTGAGATGAAAATGAAATGAAACGATTTTCTTCTTTGTGATCCTGACAGTTTAATCGCCCAGTTTAACGCTCACTCGGCATGAATAAACATGTGTGACCCGTGGGCCATGGAAATGGAGACAGTATTCCTCACATGCGATCTTCTGACGGCGATTTATTCCTAAAGAGACGGAGCATGGACTCGTTCTGGAAGCCAAATCACGCAGACAGTCAATGTGTCGACCGACCTGAATCCAGATTAATCATCACAGCGAGTGACGTCAGTGAACAGAAACAAACGCTGACCCGACGGGAGACGACAGATCCTTCTCTTACCGTTACAGCAAAGTAATAAATAAATGTGTTTGGTGATTATCTGAGCTGTTTTGGACTGAATATGAAATGTAAACAGAGCGCACACACATGCATGCAGACAGAGCGGCACTAAGATGGTGCTTCCTGTGCTGTTGCTATAGGTACCAGAGGTTGGAGGTGGAAGCTTGCTCTGAAAGGACAGGTGGGAGAGGAAACTTCTCACTGACAATGAAGCTAAACTACCCAACTGTAACTCTCCTAATTATATTTAAATTCATAAATATTCGTGCAGTTGTGAATCTGGTTTTTAAAGAGGCTCGATGGTCTTCAGTCAGTCAGAACAATGCCGGCTTTCATTCAGGTTTTGGCGAATGTGGAAGTCTGATGAATCATCCACATTCTGATGTTATTATTCATTTTGAAGGTCGTGGATTTGAGTGTAGGCGGACGTTCAAGAGCAAATAACACGAGGGTTGAGTATGAAAAGCTCTGTAGACTGATACGGGCTGATATGGAAGTCAGAGGTAACTTCACCATTTCATTACTGATTAATCTGATCGTTTTCCCATTTAATCAATCAGTTGTTTGGTCTCGGTCTTTGATTCTGACAAAAAATCTGGAAAATTATGAACGCTGTTTGAAGAGAAGGCTGTTTGAGAGTTCACATTTACATTCAGGCCCAAAGATATTGAAAGAAAACAGAAATTTGTCACATTTGAGAAGCTGTGTGTGTCGTATCATTGACCAACAGGAAGCTACTGTTGTCTACCAAAGCCTTTCTGTTGTGCTGATTGCAAGAAAGTTGGACACCGAAGGGACTACATCACCCATCTAGCATGGGAAGGCCTGCTGCCACCACAACCCGGCTCAGGATAAGAGGAAGGGCGCAATGGATGGAGGCGAAAGTTGATAGGTCAACCAGGGGTGGAGGGTATGGTTGTAATTGTAGTGATGTTCATTGGACGACATCATTAGACAGCATCTTTAAGTTGGTTCGTGCAAATTTTGTCTGATGGGACATTTTACTGCAGAAAACCTTTGAGTGTTCTCTTGTGTGTTTTTAAAGTTTTCTGCACTGACGTCCTATTCTGAACCTTCGGGAAGTGGTGACGTAGATTCAATTTAACTTTAACATTCAGTGTTTTCTTTTTCCAGGAACTCTCTGTGTGCATTTACATCTGGAGAGACGGATTTAGTTCAGGAATGTGAGACGTTATGCTCCTGACCCTTAAAGACATACCGACTGACTCCATGCGCAATCCTGTTTGTTACGAAACACTCTACACACCGTTAACCACCCAGCTTAACTCTATAGTGTAAAGCATTAATGTAAATAAGAGATATTCGGGGTCTCCTGCAGTAGCAGAGGAGGCAAAAGTAGGTCAAAAAGACAAGAACGGCGGAGGGTGGAGTGTTTACTACTAACACAGTGACCTACTTGCGCCACGCGAAACGGAGAGTTATTGTGATTATGTCATCTGGCGTTGACCTGCCTCATTCACCCATCGAGGATTATGCCAGAGAGCTAAAGTACAGGGCTGCATGCTGCTCACTTCTTCAATTGAACAAACGATAACCACGGTGAGGACGTGTTAATTACAGGAGCTGCAGGCTGCGGGGAGCTTTTCATAGCCTCCTGCACAATCCGCCCATTGCATGATTTTATAAACACCGTGAGACGCAAAGTCACAGAAATGTTGCAAAGCTAGAGAAATGTCAGCGGAGCCTGTGGTGCATTATTATCATTTACTTGCCAGGTTATTAGGAACACTCAGCGAACATTAATGTGCTCTGAGAGGCCGATCAGATGGAGGCACGTCGCTACAGGCGAAGCACGTCAGACAAAACATCTGCTGCGCCCAAGGAGCGAGGCAATCAAGTATGATTAAGCCGTTGCTACGCGACTGGATGAGGAGGTAAATAAGTCAAAGAAACAGTGCGGACAGAAGGGATGTGTTGTGTCCGATAATATCAATCTCTGCCCAGCTGTTAATACTGACATCAGAACAGGAAGGTGAAGAAGTAAAGCCTGATTTAGTACGACTCGACGCCTCGGCTGAAAAGTTGAGACAAAAACTTTCTAGAAAAATGCGAGAGGAGGACGCGACTTTGATCCTCTTGTTGCTGTTACCGATCGAAGGGTTTGAATCTCATTTACATGTCTAACATGTGCAGAAGTGCATGGGTGAGCCGCATGTGAGTTTTGCGTCACCCTCAGGCTGCAGTTGCATAACTGTAACGAGCGTAACATGGATGCTCTGTAACAGGCGAGCCTTTGCTGCTGCTGCCCTGCTCTTCCAGTGACGGCATGGCACCGCAATGCAAACCGGAGCGCGCAGCAGGAAAGGAAAGAAAAACATCCAGCGGGAGACACCTACTGCACTGTAAACCTCAGGAGCTCTTTCAGTCAGCAGCTGCAGTTTTCCACACAAATGTGGGCATAAACGTCTAGGTAGACTTCAGACGTAACACTCATGGTTAACTCTGCTGGGCGGCTTAAAAGCCGGACAAAGGCAGTGCGGGTTATAAGTTTGCAAACGGTCCTCGCTCTTATCTCGCGTCACATGAGCCCCTAAAGCGTCATACACTTATTTGTGTCACCAGACTCATACAGCGCAACGCTGAAAGCACAGACAGACACAGAGGCGGGGAGTCTGCTCAGGAAATGTCAGTTATGTAAAATGATTTAGGGCTGCGAGAGAGTTCACGGTTTGTCATTTTAAAAAGGGAAAAATCAAAACTCTTTAATTTCAGATCCTCAAATGTGGAAAAAAAAAAGAATATTTTCTGGTTTCTTCAGTCAGAAAACTTAACGTCTTTGTGGTCTGGACAAAACTATTCGTTTACGTCACATGGGAAACGGTGATCGACATTTTCTGACAGTTTACGCCACCATCCTGACAGCCCTGCCCTTTTCTAGAAATCAGCAAAGACGTGGATCATCGGTGGACCGAATGACGCCTGGTTGCACAAACAAGCCATCTGTAACTACACCTACCTGTCAATCAAAGTGTCCACGCTCTTAATCCTGCATAACTTTAAACCTTAATATAATGTGAACAGGTGAGTTCTATAAAATTCACCCTCAGTACAGTTAAAATTAGCTACAGAGACCAAAACTGTTTTTTGTACCAGGCTGTAAACATGTTTATTTCTGCTGTGAAGTCATTTGAACATGGGGACTTATGGAGACTGACTCACTTCTGGAGCCAGCCCCAAGTGGACGTTTGAGGAACTGCACTTTTTTGGGAAGTTTGCCACTTGGGTCAAATTCAGCCAATAACTCCTGAAGTGTTAAATGCTCGTTGCGGTTTAATTTCCAGTTGAGACTAAACAGACAAACCTTCCACGACTTGGTCTGAAATAAACAAAGAGATCAAAACAAAGCTCGTTAATTTATTATTCTCAGCTCTGGCAAAAGTAGGAGGCTCATTAAGTCTGGAGACGTTTCCCCATTTCTATCTCAGGACTACATTAGTCGCTCGGGATATCGGAAAAGTTCGTCTCTGCCAAGCGTCTAATCGCTGTAGGAGAAATAACGAATGAGCGTCCTTCACAATCTAGTGTCTCGGACCACAGTAAAGTGTGGATCTGCATTGGAATGAGCTGTAAAATAAAGACTGCAAAGGGAATAATTATAGTTTAGCAGGACGGTGAGGATCAACACACCAAAATACTGTTTACCAAAGTGACTGAGCTTCTTATGAGAAGAAAACGTAACATATTAAATGTGATGTCAGCCTCCTTTAATCACGTATCCGACAGAATAATTGACGTTTTTGTTGATTATAGTTTGATCTACCACTAAATCTCATGTAATAGGGCGCAAACCACTTTAATTAGCGGTGCGCTGTATCTATAAATCATCTCACTGACACTAATTTGATAATTACATATCAATGATAATTTGTTATGTACTATGGTGACAAGACAAATATCAAAAAGATACCTAGTGCAATATATAATAGAGATATTCTGAAACACACTGTTTACAGGAGCCAAAATGTGTATATAGTACAGTATATATAGTTGTTTATTTGTCGGAGAGGTTGTGTAGTATGACCTCGAGTACGGCTTGAATATTTTCTGCTCGCCATCTCGTTATGTTGTTATTCTTGTGTTTAATAATGTTTTTTGGTTTGAGCGAGTCACAGTAAAGAGCCTGTTAACTGCCTCTTTTAATTGAACGTGGTCGCTACACTGTTTAATATTATAAACTGATTTGTTGTTGACAATCTAACAGTCTAAGACACTGGTGATCTCAAGTGGAAGACTCCAAACGTGGCATGAGTACGTCTCATGCTTGGAAATATTATGAAGAGTCGGGCACATCAGGAGTAAACACCTGAACAGGATCGACTGGATTCTGACGTCTGTCACGATGGCGCCGTGAAACGTTTGATAAAGACTGATTTAAAATATTTGTTTTGTAATGTTTTGTTTTTAGGATTTCTATGTTCGACAAGAAGTGTGTTTATATCGTTACTATAGACACTATAGACACAAGATAATATTCCAATGGTTATTTTCATTATCAACAAATCTGCTGATAACTTCAGTGATTTGTTATTTATATTCAGTTTCATGTGTGAATGGCTACACGTTACACATATTTATACATGTGTGAATGTACAGGAGCTTTATGTGCATATTTTTATTTTTTATTTGAGATATTTTAGGTTGCAGTAATCTTTTATATGCAGTTTATCTCTTTTATATTGTTATATAACGCTTAATGAATATGTTAAATGTATATACCGTCCTCTGAGACACACGTTTTGACATCAGGCTATAGTACATTTTAAAATATATCCAACTTGCTCTTAAATTAGACAAAGAAAGGTCACTTTTAAGAAGCTGGAAGGGGCAATAGTTGCACAAAAAGTTATTGTTTCATTCCCAAAAATGCAAAAAAATGCACTTTTGGATGTGAAAAGTTCAAAACAAAAACACCACATTTGCACATTTAGACGCATGCACTCGTCTCCACACCTCATGCATGTTGCTGTGTGTGCAGGTGTGCTTGCTCACCTCCACCTGTTGATCCCAACGTTGGAAGAACCCGCGAACCAGGGGTCGAGGATGTAGACGCAGCGGACCGTGTCCGCGCCCAGCAGAGATTCCTTGAGGGACGGGTTGTCGTGGAGCCGCAAGCCCTTCCTGAACCAGTGGATCGTATTAATGACCATTACTCAACTGGACGAGTCTTTTATATATTTGTCCCTTTTATTTAAAAAAAATCCAGTCACAAAAAAAAACTGAAGAAACAAGGGAATCCAAATATGAAAAAATCCTTTTTTTTTTAAAAGTGTAATTACTTTTTAAATTAACCTTGCTCTAACAGGACCTTTTCCATTATGTCGATGAATTTAAAAACCGCTATCTGCTGAACCATTTGGGCACGAGACGGCGCCCACGCGCGCTCCCGTGAAAATGTGTCCAACCCAAACGCGGCGGACTTTAGGACCCGGTTTCAGATGACGAGCAGCAGCGTTGCTTTGTTGTATAACTTGTTTTTTTTTTCTCCGTATAATCAAAAAATACGTGATAAACAAACCGGATTATAACGTTTAAACACTCTAAAACACGTTGTTTTAAGTGTCAGAGGGCTTTACTTAGCTTTAACTCGGCGGTTGAAGCTGCTCAGACCGTAAAAGCTGGTTATGTAAATACGAATTTACATCAACGGTTATGTCAAAACTCGTCCTAACGGTAACCGTAGCGAGCACTTAGCTGTTATATAAATTCGTCTCTCGGTTCGGTATGAAAATCTCCACCCCGGTTTGTTTTCAGTCTGTGTGTGTGTGTATATCTCGAGAAAATCCGTCGTCAACGTCCACGAATAACCGCTCAACGTCCAACGGCACCGCACCTACAGCCTCAGTCAGTCCGTCAGCCGCTGGCTCCACCCACCACACACAGCTTCGAGCCTTCTGATTGGTCCACACGGGCTGAGTGCGTTTGTCGGCGTGGTCACGTTTCTGCAGCGTGCTTTTCCCCCTCCGTGCCATACAGTGATGGGGAGTTCGTTATTTTTTAGGGAGTCGGATCATTTGACTCTCAGCTCAACAAGAAGAGCCGGCTCTTTCGGCACCCAAAACGGCTCTTCATTTGACTACTTATACCTTTCTTTCTTTCGTTCTTTCGTTCTTTCGTTCTTTCTTTCTTTCTTTAATCAAATCAAATCTGATTTTATTTGTACAGTGGTCCCTCGTTTATCGCAGGGGATACGTTCTAAAAATAACCCGCAATAAACGGAATCCGCAAAGTAAGTTTAACAATTATTATACATGTTTTAAGGCCGTAAAACCCCTAACCACACACTTTTATACACCTTTTCACACGCATTTTGTACAGTACTCCCTTAGTTAATCAGGGTTAGGGTTAGGGTTAGGGAATCCTGATTCTCTCTTAGCCAATTTAGGACGCAGAACACAATGTGCGTTCATGTGCTGTAAAAAAAAGCATGCAAAATTACACTAAAAAAATCTGCGAAACAGCGAGACCGCGAAAAGTGCTTTGAGTGGTCGGAAGACGAAGAAGTACAGTCCATTTACCATTTACAATCTGTACAGGGAGTGACACCCTCGGTCCGAGTGAGGAAAAACTTGCCCACAAAAACCCTTTTAACAGGGAAAAAAGGTGGAAGAAACCTCAGGAAGAGCCACAGAGGAGGGATCCCTCTCCCAGGATGTGCAATAGATAGTAAATAGTCACGTGTACAGAATAAATCAACACAAACATATTGTACAATTTAGTAGCTATCGTAATTGCTTGTGCAATACATAAGTGCAATTTTCACATGCATGCATACTGCACTTTAAACAATCATTTATAAGGTTTTAGATTTATATATCGTATAGTTCACTGTTACTTGGCTTTTATCTTACTGTCATTGGTTTTATTTAACTGTTATATATACCCTGTGTACATAGTCTTATAGGTGTATAGTGGTAAAGTTTTTTTTCTTGGGATGTTATGTTATGTTCAAATGTTTTTGGGTTTTTTTCCCCACAAAACAAAACAAAACAAAAATGTTAAAAAGAGTCGGTTCCTTGAACCGGCTCGTTCACGACTCACACATCACTAGTGCCCTATAAAAAGAGAGAGACCGAGGCGGCGAAGGTTAACGATTAAACGTTGTGCTGAAGCTTATTACTGAACTATGAGCAAACATCTCA